>NW_025333815.1:0-128815 GCF_019186645.2 Phyllostomus hastatus
AGTCACAGAATAAGGATACCTGGGGGACTCTTCCCTCTCCCTAAGAGGAGGGGTATTCTGACACTGCCCCACTTCCCTCCTCTCCTTGCAGGAAGCGGCCCCACCCACAGATCCCCTCCTCGGGGAGGCCCGAGTCCTGGTACCTGCTCTGAGCAGGGTCTCCTTCCCCTTCTCCAGGAGCTGGAGGAGCCAGCGCACGCACGTGTCCTCCAGGAAGACCCTCCGGCCCTCCGCCACAGGGACCCACACAACGTTGCTCCAGCTGATCTCCGCGGCTGTGGTCCAGGAGCGCAGGTCCTCACTTAGGGACGATGTAGTCCGTGCCATCGTAGGCGAACTGACTGAACCCGCGGAGGAAGCTCCCGTTTGAGCGCACGACGCAGCCGGTCGTTTCCTGCCAGGTGTGAGGCCCTGACCCCGCCCCGAGAAGTTAGCCCCTCCCCCCACGGGAAAATGGAGCGTCCCCCGCCTGTCCTTCGGGATGGGTGCGTCCCTGGAGCCCCAGGCGCACGTAGCTCGTGGCTCACCGTCCTCGCTCTGGTTGTAGTCGGCGCGCAGCCTGTTCAGGTTCTCCCGGGAGGTGTGTTGGTTGAGCTTGATTATCCGCGTCTGCTCCTCCCAAAAACGTGTATCCTCTTGCTCCTTCCAAGGCTGCTCCATCCAAGGCACCCGCGCCTGCAGCCTGGGCCTCGGTGTGTTGCTGTCGAACCCCAAGATGTCCGAGTCGTCCACGTAGCCGACGACTGTGTACCGGTACCCCTCGCTGCCCGGTCCGTGCACGGCGGTGTGGAAGTACGTCAGGGCTGTGGGGGCCTGGGGGCGGGGAGGACGCGTGTCCTGGGTTCGCGGTGGGGCCTGCGGGGGCGGGGCGCCCGGGGGACAGACAGGAGGGCAGCGGGTGAGAAGAGGGGACGGGGAAGCGGTAGGGTCAGTGGCGGGTGGGCGGATGCGCGAGTCCGTAGTCTGTGTCCTGTTCGGGCACAGGAGCGTGGTCTTCCCCCGGATCCCGGGCCCCCGCCGGCCCCGTCGCTCCTGGCCCACAGAGGGCGTTCCCTCCCGACCCCGCACTCACCCTCCCTGGTCTGGGTCAGGGCCAGGGTCCCTGAGAGCAGCAGGAGGGTTCGGGGCGCCATGGGCCTGACTGGAGCGTCAGAGGACAATGAGATCCTGTTCTCGCGGCGGGCGCTCATCCTGGATGATCTGCAGCCGGTTTCCACAGCCCACGTGAGTAAGGACGGGTGGCTGAAGCGTCACCTTATCCTAGCACCGGGATTGCGTCACTGCCTTGACTCCTCCTCAGGCACCCAGAACTTTCAGCTCCTCCCAGTAGGAGGGGCACGTCCAGTACTTCTGGGTTTTAAACAGGCAGTAAGAGAGCTCAGGGTGCTCGTTTATTTCTCTTCCTCAATCCGTTGAGCGTTTTCTGACCTCTCATCACATTCCACCCTTGTCAGGCAGATGATAGGCTTCTAATAAAGGACTCTTGCTCTCTGCACCCTAATAACACTTGAACTCGGTGTGATCACCTTCACCCTGCAGCTGTTACCCCCTTTACAGCATGAAGATAGTTGTGTTTCACTGACTGACCACCTGCTGATTCCTACGAGTGATTTACAGGAAACTCCTATTGATGGTGCTGCTTTAATTTGGTTACAGAGGGATATTATCTGAGAGATGAACAGGGACATTACTGAGAGGGACATGCAGTAACTTCCATGGTGGACATAATCGAGAGCTCTCATCCACTGGAAATGAAATCTGCCCAGCACGCTGAACTCACTGCTCTAACTCGGGCTTGTCACCTGGACGATGATCTAAGCAAACAACTGGAACAGGAACAGAATCAGAGAAATGGACATCACATGGAAGGTTTTCAGTGGGGAAAGGGAAGGGGAGGAATGGGGGGGGAGGTACAAGGAAGAAGAAGCATAATTGATGGGCATTAAATAGACAGGGGAGAGGTTAAGAATGGTATAGGAAACAGAGAATTCAAAGAACTGATATATACAATCCATGGACATAAATTAAGAGGGGAGAATGCTGGAGGGTTGGGGGGTGCAGGGCAGAGGGGGATAAAGGGGGGAAAACTGGGGAACTGTAAGAGCATAATCAATAAAAAACACTGTGAAACAAAACAAAAACAATCAAACAACAGCAGCAAAAAGGGTGAAGGGATTGAAAACTGGGACAAAACTCCTGAAGGACGCTTTTGCAAAAGGTCACAGCAATTTTAATATGCTTACATTTTGACAGAGAAATTTCTCTTTTACAAATTTATCTTAAGGAGATAATCATATATATATGTATTTTCTTATATTTTGGTTTTATAAAGGCAAAAGGATAGAATGTCTCTAAATGCTCCAGTAGAGCATTTAGAGAATCAGTAGAATGATGGTCACTGTGGACAGAGGATCTCAGGCAGTGACACCCGGGACCTACACAGAGGGTCAAGTGTAGTCTTCAGGGCAAACCCAGGAGGCACTCGATATGGGATCCTTTTTGGGGGAAAGGAGACTCAGAGAGGTTCATGAGTGGTGGAGCTGCAGTGAATGCAGGGTGTTTTCTCTCAGAGCCTTGATGACCCCCCCTTTCATTGGGTCATGGAACAGTTGTGGGCCTGTGGGGTTCTGCCTCAGGACAAGCCATGGTGTGGGGGTGTGTGGGCGCTTGATTTCCTCTGGATGAGATTTCACATCCTCAGTAGGCGATGTTTAAACTGTGTTTATTAAAGCTGGGGACAGTGACACTGAGGAAGGACTTAGGGTAGAGGAAGTAAGTGGGGAGAGCCTAGATGGGGCTGCTGTGGTTTCTGAAAATGTTACACAAAAACAGTGAGTCAAAGTGGTGCAGCTGTCAGCTCACTGGAGAGTGTGAGAAAAAGGGAGCCTTGAAGACAGGATGCGGGATCAGCCTGAGAAAAGCTGCCACTGCCTGCTGCTCCCTCTGGCTGATATTCTCAAGGGCACCTTAGAGCTCAGAAGGACAGAAGGAAGTTAGTGTCTGGCACAGGATGTGGTTACGCTCTGGAGGGAGCTGCCCCAGGTCTCTGTCTGGAGGGTTTTTGTTTCTCCCCTGTGGTCAAGAACCTTCAGCCTTACGGGAGGTTTTCAGCAGAACATTCACCAGATTTCCGGCATGTTTTTAATACACTGATGCATCAGAATGAGAGTATAGGAGCGTTTGGGATTATTCTTTGGTTGGCTCCACTGTTTTACTTTTATCTTAGGTCTGTCTGGCTCTAATGGGATTTCTTTCTTATTTGTCTCCCTGATTTCATCTGTCCTTGGGCTCATCTGCTGCAAATGGCATGAACTGGGTCTCTGTTGTTTATTTTCCCCAACCAGGGAGATTTAAGCTATGCATTCTCTGGTTAGGGAGGAGAGGTACAAATCATTTCTTCTCAAGTGTCCTTGCTTAGGGGACATAAGGTCTTTCAGTTCACCAGCTGGCTGTGTGTGGTTCAGACCATTTGGCTTTGCTTAATTTTCTTGCTTCAGTTTCCCCATCTCACTTCCCCAGGAATGTTTGTAACTCCCTACTATCTTGCCTCACTCTGACTCTGTACTCCTTGCAAGTGAACTTTTGCAATGTTCCAGAATGTTCTGTGATAGGAGGCTTGCTAGGCTCAGTTCAGGAGGACATCAATGGGACATCTCTGTGTCCTTGGCTATCCAAACTGGTCAAGTTCATCACCCAGCATGAGTTTCAAGGTCTTCACTGTCTCAGGATTAGTTAGAGTCTGGAGACAAAGTGGAGAGCAGGGATAGGACCCTGGCTCTGTGACTGTGGCACTGTGGTGGGGGAGATGGGTCATTAGCAGCAATCACACAGAGAAATGTAATTGTGACCGAGTGCTGTGAGGGAAAGTTCCTGATATCACGTAAGCAAATAACCAGGAGATCTATGGGTCCCCTTCCAGTTTTCTGAATATTATGTGAAAGACATAAAAGAATGGCATTTGAAATAGAATAAATATACACAATCATAGAACAGGGAAGATCACTTGGAAATTAAAAATATCATCATAGAAATGAATAATTTGGTAGGTGAACTGTAAGATTCAAGCTATACTTCTACTGAGTTGTACAAATGGAAAAGTGTGGGCAAGCTGGAGAAAAGACCTATTAGTCTGTCAGTCAAGGGATCCCAACAAGTTAATAATGACAGTTTAAATAGTGTGGAAAAATCAAAATAAAAATTATGATGAGTAGGAAATAATTTTAAAATTTTCCAAGAATATTTCTCAAAGTTCACAGATGAAAATGTACATTATTGAATGGGCTAATGAAATTCTCACTACAGCAGAGAAAACACACCCATGCTGTAACACATCACAATGGAATTTCAGAAAGAGGGTGGGAAAGACAATGAAAACTGCAAGAGGCAGCAAATATGAGCCTGGAGACTAGAAAACATTGTTACAGTGCCTTCCAATTTCTAAAGAAAAAAAAAATTCCAACACCAAGTTCTATACACACTCAAGATGTGAATAAGGGCTAGGATAACCTACAGTTTCTGCATGTTCTTAGAGTTTCAATAGTGAACTTATCACATTCTCTTTGGAAAATACTACCAGGTACTTCCGGCAAGATGGCGGAATAGGTGGACGCACCGTACCTCCTCGCACAAGCAAGATTAGAACAACAATAATTTATGGATAGAATAACACTCAGAACTGATAGAGGATTTATCTGAATGGAAGTCGGACAGCCAAGAAGTTCAAGTAGACCCGTACATCCAGACTGGTAGGAGACGACGAGCTGGGCAGGCGCGGGGCTGGCGCGGGTTGGCGGCGTGCGGAGGTCGGGGAAAATTTGGCGCGAAATCGGTGTGACAGCCATCCGGGGTGCAAGAACACAGCGGTGATCCCTGAGTACAGAAGCTGTGTCTGGCGGTCCCAGTGAGGCAGCGATTGTGGACCAGGGCAGAGCTCGCAGCCCAGGATCCCAGAGAAGGGTCTGAACCCAGGAGAACGGAACTAACGCCATTGTTCCCTCCCGCCCCTGCCCCCACATATAACATCACAATCTAGTGCCCGGGGAGCCCAGCCCTGGTGAACACCTAAGGCTCCGCCCCCCACCGTAACAAGAGCGACCAGGCCAGGAGAGAGAAAAAAAAAGGAGAGACAGGGAAAGCCATAAGACATGTTTCCAACAGAACAGATCAGTCCCCCAGGACTCATCCTTTTGAGCAACTAAGAAATAGCCAATCTATCAGATGCACAGTTCAAAACACTGGTTATCAGAAAGCTCACGGAACTGGTTGATTTTGGGCGCAATTTAGATGAAAGGATGCAGGTTACCATAAAAGAGATGCAGGAAGATACACGGAGGAGAGCCAATAGTGAAAGGAAGGAATCTGAGTCTCAAAACAATACAGTGGACCAGAAGGAAGATAGAATCAACCAAGTAGAAAAGCATGATGAAATAAGAATTCAAAAAAACGAGGAAAAGCTTAAGAGCATCCAGGACACCTTTAAACGTTCCAACATCCGAATTATAGGGGGTACCAGAATGGGAAGGGGAAAAGCAACAAATTGAGCACGCATTTGAACAAATAATAAAGGAGAACTTCCCCAATCTGGAAAAAGGGAACAGTCTTCCAAGAAATCCAAGAAGCTCAGAGAGCCCCAAAGAAGTTGGACCCAAGAAGAAACACACCAAGGCACATCATAATTACATTAGCCAAGGTAAAAACGAAGGAGAGAATCCTAGAAGCAGCAAGAGATAAGGGGACAGTCACCTACAAAGGAGTTCCCATCAGACTGTCAGCTGATTTCTCCAAAGAGAAAAGAAGGGGCAAGAAGGGGCTGGAAAGAAATATTCCAAGTCATGAAAGACAAGGACCTACATCCCAGATTGCTCTATCCAGCAAAGCTCTCATTTAGAATGGAAGGGCAGATAAAGTGCTTTTCAGATAAGGTCAAGTTAAAGGAGTTCATCATCACCAAGCCCTTATTTTATGAAATGCTAAAGGGACTTATCTAAGAAAAGAAGATAAAGAAAAGACATGTATAGTAAAAGGACAGCAAACTCACAATTATTAACAACCATACCTAAAGCAAAACCAAACGAAACTAAGTAAACAACTAGAATAGGAACAGAACCACAGAAATGGAGGGCACATGGAGGGCTAGCAGCAGGGTGTGGGAGGAGGAGAGAGGGGGAAAAGGTATAGAGAATAAGTAGCATAGAATGTAGGTTGAAAATAGATAGGGGAAGGGCAAGAATAGTACGGGAAATGTAGAAGCTAAAGAACTCATAAGTATGACACATGGACATGAACTAAAGGGGGGGGAACGTGGGTGGGAGAGGGGGGTACAGGGTAGAGGGGAGAGAAGGGGGGAATGGGACAACTGTAATAGCATAATCAATAAAATATATTAAAAAAAAAGAAAAATACTACCAGGTAAAGTGGGGAAAATCAGGAAGTAAACCAAACAAGGGGAACCCGTGGGATCCAGGTGACAGGGGAGCCAGAACAGGAGAGGCCAGGGCTGCCTGAGACAAATGAAAGGACACCCAGGGTGTCTGCCCAGCTCCAGGTGTGCAGGGACTCTGCCCACCTGTGGCAGGACTGAGGGCTGTGGACAGGTATCTGCAGAGAGGAAATGGGTTGAATATCTGATGTGTTCAAATATGTGCTCATGAAGATTGAGACTCTGGGGAGAGCAGTGGAATGAACATTTGAAACCTGATAGAACGATGCTGTGTCTGACATTGGACCAGATGCAATGAGCAACCACCCCCTACCCTAGTGCTGACCAATCAGCACTTAGGGAGACCTTTACCCTAAGTCCCTCAGTCCCCCATGCAACCTGTCCCCTAGAAGCAATCTGGGAGCCAGGTCTTAGAGGAACAACTCACCTGTGACCCTGGGTTTGGTGTGGCTTCCTTAAATAAACATCTTGTTTCCTTTTTTTTCTTTTTTGTTTTCCTCACCCAATGACATTTCACTTTCCTTGCTTTGAGAGAGAGGGAGAGAGAGAAACATTGATATGAGAGAGAAACATCAACAGGTTGCTTCCCCTGGATGCCCAGGCTAGGGATCGTACACTAAACTTATGGATGTGTCCTGACCAGGGCTCAAACCCACAGCATGCTGGTGCATGGGATGATGCACCAAATGAACCCAAGGCTGGCATATACTCTTTTGGTGAGGCATTTTTTCTAGAATATTGATCACTTTTTTATTGAGTTGTTTTCTTATTGTTGAGTTTGAGGATTCTCATGCATAGTATAAAACAAGTGATTAGCAAACATTTTCTCCCAGTCTGTGACCTGAGCTATTTTCACAAACATAACACCAACATTAATGCACAGGTAGATTTTCCTGGGAGGAGAAATGAGAAGTGACTCACTGTGACAGGTGTTTTTAGATGACTTTGGTGACTGAAGGAGCAGGGGGGACAATGTGACTCATTTAATTTTGTATATTCTTGAGAGTGTTTTTGAATTCTCTTGTATGTGCATGAAAAAATGTTTTCAAAGAACAAGTTACATAAAACCCCCTACACTTATAAAACTCCCTGACAGATCATCCCTCACATCACGATTTAAGATTTGGGTTCTGACCCTGTTCTCTGGGACCAACTGTTTCCTTAAATATTATTCCTGACAAAGGTGGCTAGATTGTGTGAGCAAAACCTCCCCCTGAAAATAATGAAAAATGCCATGTATAATACAAAAAGCAGTTTCTTAAAGCAACAGAGTGTTGAGGAGATATGAATGACCATGCCCCAGAAGAAAGGAGAGACCCAGCTTGGCCTGCACAGAGGGCAGCGCCCTGAGTGAGGAGTGGGGGGAAGGTGTGCAAGTTCATGGCCCAGAGCCCAGACATGGAGCCCAGCACTGTCGGCCCTGAGCTGAGCTCTTGACTTTCCTCCCCGTCTGCCTTCCCTTCTATACATGTAAACAATGCTTTTTAAATTAATTATATGTACGTAGATAATATGCAATTTATATGATGAATACATATTCCCTGTAAAAATTATAAAATGTTAAAACGTATAAATGAGAAATTATCACTAAAGTAAAGGTGTTTTTTCACCTCTGCACCCTAAGGCCCAATTTGATGATAATAAGAGTTTTCAGCAAAATAAGTCAAGATTACTGAACTATGTTTCTCTCTCTCATTCTCTCCCACTCTCATATCAGTAACCACATCC
The DNA here is from genome assembly GCF_019186645.2 of Phyllostomus hastatus. Lineage (NCBI taxonomy): Eukaryota > Metazoa > Chordata > Mammalia > Chiroptera > Phyllostomidae > Phyllostomus > Phyllostomus hastatus. The sequence continues at coordinate 8,168 of NW_025333815.1, forward strand.
TCAGTGCGTAAGGTTAAGAAACAAAAACTGTTGCAGTGGACAACAGTTTTGCTCTGTTTGACCTCAGTGCCTTCCTGCACTTCCCCATTTAGTGGTTGTCTTCATGTTTCATTTTCTCCTGTGCTGATTTAATCTCATGTTGTTTTATGCAGTAACATGCTGTGCAGGCTTGCAGCCCAGGAGCAACAAACTGAACCCTGCAGTCCAGGTGAGCAGTAGGGAGACCATCCAGGTGTGAGTGCCTCTGTGCTATTTGCAGAACCACAACATCACACAACTACATGTTTCTCAGGGTGGATTACCTCCGTTAGGCGACGTATGAGTGATGTAGGTGCATCAAATAAACACACTGGGCACCTTACACTTACACAAGGTTGTCTGTCAATTCTATTTAACTTAAAAATAAAGTTCATGGTGGATATTGTGTACAACTCTGGCATTCAGTGAAGGATCACTGAACAGTGTAATTAGTAATATAAACACTGACACCCACAGATTAGATTGTCAAGAGTCATTTCCAACAGCTCATGACCCCAGGAGCTCTAGAATCCCTTACCATCTGCAGTGAGGGTCGAAAAGCAGGAGAACAGGAAGCCAACTAGGAGAGGTCTGCACCCACAGACAGCAGCGATGGGGGCTCTCTCACACAGTGACATAAAAAAGTGAAAATGGAATCAATCACATAGGATCTGCCATCACCATCAGGACAGTGTGGGTGGCTCTGGACTCTGGAGGGCATTGGTGGTGGCTGCGGGGGTGTGAATGTGCTGCAGCCTCTGGTGGTGTCTGTGCAGGAGAAGCACCAGGGAGATGCTGGGCCAGACTGTGAGGACAGTGTATGTGACACTGGAGATGGACCACATGATTTTGAAACATTAAAACCCAAGTGTGAACAGAACCCCATATCTAAATTTTGGTGTAAACTACAAATCCAAGCAACAGATCTATACATAGCAGGTCTGACCCTTTTCAATAGGAGTTTATTCATCTACTCAGCAAGTTCACAGAAGGTCAACCATGTCAAAAAACCTGCACGTGAAGAAGAAGCAATTCACTGGAACTACTTAGTTTTCTCTGTAACATGACAGCACATAGTAGAAATGTGTAATATAAAGATACAAAATAAGGGCTAAACAATTCATCTTCCACAGTTTTTATTTTCATCTAGGAAATAAAATCTTCACCCACTTGAAACAAATTATGTTTTTCTGTTGCAATAGAATACATAAACTCTCCTTTTTAATTTTGATTTTAGAGAGAGGGAAGGAGAGGGAGAGAGAGATACCGGTTGTCTCCTGTATGCACATGCCCTGACCAGGAATCAAACTGGCAATCTTTTGGTGGAGGGGCCCATGCTCCAACCCACTGAGCAACCTGGCCAGGGCACATCCCTGTTTGAACTACTTCTGTAGGTCTGGTTTCTCATCGCAGAGAAAATCATTCAGTCTGTTGGCTCATACACTTATTTTTATTTTGTCTACAACCTCCCTGACACATGCAGTTGATTTTTTTTAGAAAATAAAAAGGAGAACATTTGGTAATTGATGGGAATGCTCAGAACATATTTTTTGGGCAATTATACAAGGAAGTCCCCCCAAAACATCCATAACAGGACTTAATATGGGAAGTGAAATATCCCCATCATTTGTGTTTGGGATTCACAGCTGTCCCATGTTTTTCAGGGCGCTGGGTCAGCAGCGGAGGGGCTGGTGTCCATGGCTGTGCACACACAGGGCGCGTTTGTACCTGCTGTGCTCAGAGCCCCGTGGCCTTGCCCAGGTGCACCAGCTACGCTGGGACTGAACCCGGGATAAAGCGTCATGAAGCTCCCGTCATCCTTTGCTGGAATTCCAGCAGTGAAAAACGGATGGAGGGGCTCTGCCACAGAGATCGGGGGAGCATGTGAAAATGTGGGAGCCATCATCCACGTGATAAAAGGAAATGGTCCCCATTTCCAAGTCCAGGAAAACGCCACTGCGGTGTAAGCGGGGACTGACGATGAGAACTGTCACCGGCCTGGTGCTCGCCCGGGAGGTATCCTTCTCCCTGCAGCTCAGGATCCAGAAGCCACGTTCTGAAGAGAGGACGACCTCCTCCTGCTGAGGAACAGACTCCTTGCAGACGCCCAGGTTCCACTCTGTGCTGGTGCCCACGTCCACCTCCCAGTAGTGCCAGCCGGACGTGAGCCGCGGGGAGCCCAGCACACAGAGGGAGGCGCTGAACCTCTCAGGACAGACCCTGCGCTTCTGCTCCTCGTACACGCAGCGGACTCGCCGCAGGTCCTCGGAGATGTAGAGGTGGTTGTTGGCCGTGTCCACATCCAAGGTCACGTCCACTGTGGAATGAGAAATAATCTGTCAGCCCTGTCCCCACCCCTCGGGGCCACCCCAGGGGCCCACGTGACTCATTCACTTTCTTGTCTTCATCTCCACACCTTGGGTTTTCCTGGGGGAACTTCCTGGGTCCCCGATTACATCAGATTTTATGGACACAACTGGACGGTCATCATTGGAACTGGCCCTTGGTCATGACAGGTGTTCTCTCTACATTAAGCTCTTTGCTTGTTTGATTAAGGAGGTTTCTTCCCTTTAGTGTGGATTCTGCATGGAAAAAGAGACCATGACTGCTGCATGTTTTCAAAATTAGCATACAAATTATCACAGACTCTGTGCACACATACACCTGAACTAGGCATTTCAAAGGATGGAGAATATTCTACTTATTGCAGAGTAAAATTGACATCAAAGCTTTCAGTTTCCTCTCTCTCTCTCTATATATATATATATATAATTATATTAAAATTACATATACACATACATATAATATATTTATATGTAAATATATAAATCTGTACATATATTTATAAATATATGTGTATATATGTATTTTTTCTAAGAGTCCTGACATTATGATGCGTCGACACCTTAGTAGGAACCGGGACCGCAGCTCAAGGGGGCAGCGCCTGGAGGGGCCCGAACATGGAGCAGCGGACCCTGTGCAGAGGTGTCACCTCCCTCCATCTCTGATTTGGGCGCAGAGCTGGGAGTCTAAAGTGAGCCCTGGATGGGGTTGGCTCAGCCTTAGAAAGAAACCTTCCCAAATAAAGACTCCTCACTCCCTGTGCGTTTGCTCTCTCTCTCTTTTTTTTAATTTAAGTATTATTTTTTTAAAAATCCATCTCTGAGGATATATTTTTAATGATTTTGCACAGAGAGGAAAGGAAATGTTGGGAAGTAGAGACATCCATCCGTTGTCTCATGGGCGCCTCCTGGCGTGAATGGAGCCTGCAACCTTGTGGTGTCCAGGAACCACTCCAACCAACTGAGCCACCTCCAGGGCTCTTTAGTTTTTTAAACATTTCTTTTTATTTTTTTCACTTACAGTCTATGTAGAATACAAAATAATATTGAATGTAACTGTAGTTGCAAACATTTAAAAAAATCGATGTTTGCCAGATGGGAGGGGGTTTGGGGCATGAGGTAAAACAGAGGAAGAGATTGGGAAGTACAGATTGCCAGTGACAGAACAGGCCCAGGGTGGTAGTGAGAAGCACAGGGAACACAGTCAGTAATACTGGGGTAATGTGCAGGTCAGGCAGACATAGCAACTGCTTGTGTCTTTGAAGTGTTGGGCCATGGCCGCTGTCTGGGGGAATGGACACGCCCTTAGAACATCCTGAGTGACAAGGAGTGATGGGTCCTGGGACCCCACCCTGTTTCTATGAATAGCGCCCTGCACTCACCACTCCCAGGCATCAAGATGCAATCCAAGTGTACACAACAATAGCTCATGGCCTAGAATTTCTGATTTTAAAATGCTAGTTAGAATGAAGAGAAGATACATTCTGGGGCTGTAAGTTAGGGGGCGAGATGGTCTCTACTCTAGTTGTGAATTTTTTTTTCAATCCTCACCCAAGGACAGGTTTTTATTGGTTTTAGAGACAGAAGGAAGTGGAGGGAGGGAGAGAGAAACAAAGAGAGAGAGATCAGTTGCTTCTTGTGCATGCCCCGAGTGGAGCTCAACCCTCAGTAATACTGGATGATGATCAAACCAATGGAGCCACCTGGCCAGGGCTACCTGAGTATCTCCTGGGGCAGCCTCTAGCCTGGAGTGGCTATTGAGCCACTGGGATGGGGCTTATCCACACTGAACGGTGTTGAACATAAGATATACCCTCGAAGTTGAAGACATCACAGGATAGGAGAATATAAGCTACCTCCCAAAGAACTTCTGACATTGATGAGATGTTGAAATGCCTGCCTTTTGCCAGTTATAATGGAAAACTTGCTTTTTGTTTGTTTGTTTGTTTTTACTTTGTATATGTGGCTTCCAGAAAATGAGGTTAGCTCAGGCTGGGGAGTTCACTTGGTTAGAGCATTGTCTTGATACCCCAAGATTGAAGGTTCAATCCCTGGTCAGGGTCCAGACCAGAAAAAAAACAGTGAATTCATAAAGGAATTCACAACAAATCCATGCTTCTTTCTCCCTCACATCAGTAAGTTGAAAAAAAAAACCTAAAAAAAACACCCTAGTTGTCACTGGTTGTTTATGATGACATATCTGTGTGACTTTATATATCCAGTGGACAGCGGTGGTTGAGACGCGGAAATCCTACAACTGCCCCACCTGAGTGTGGCTGAGACCCACAGTAGAACCTGAGAGGCAGAGTAACTCAGTGGCAGTTACTCCTCTTACCACCTCGCAGGGTTCACCCATCTCGGATCTGACTCAGCATAAAGACGACCATGTTATTTCTGCCACCTGGTGTTACACATCTAAGTTCTGCCCACTGCTCCCATCAAAGGCAATTCGTACCTAGTTGTCCCCCCCATGCCTGGCACTGAGCTGGCCTCAGTCAGCACTTGCTGAACCTTTTGTAGAAACAGGAAAGTCAAAACCATGGACTCACCTCTGGTGCACTAGGTCCTCTTCTGGTCTCCAGCTGCTTCCCCTGTTGGCTCAGCTCTGGAGTGAGGTCGACCAGCAAGCCCCCTTTATCAGGCTGGGCCCTCCTCCCACCTCACTCACTTCCTGTCTGTCCCACTCAATCCAATCAGGTTTCCACCCAGGTAATGAGATTTTCTCACCCCACAGAGAGAACTTACCAGGAACAAAGGACATAGTTGTGTATGAAAGTTATTTTTTAAACGAAATGTGAACAAAATACTGCCATGTAATCATTGTAGATTAGATCCTGAATATCATTTCTGGTCCTCTCTTGGGAAATTAATATCAAAAATGACAAAATTTTCTGTCTTAGTTGTAAAACGTGATCCTTTGGAATGTTGGTGACTGATTGGCCTAAAAATGTTTGGATTCACTGGACTGTGGATAGTAGTAGCATCACCTGAGAATCACCAGTACTCACACTACCTCGTTTATTTTTATTTTTTAATTTTTTAACTATTTTTATTGTGGAGTTTGTTACCTGTGTCCCATTTCCCCCTTTTGCCCAGTTCACCCCTGCCCTCAACTCCCTGCCCTCTGGGCATCAGCAGCAGTTGTCTGTGTCTCTGGGCTAATCTCTTTACCTTGTTCCATCTCCTCCCCTCCTCCCCTCTTTCAGCTGTCAGTCTGTTCCATGTGTCCATGCCTCTGTCTATTTCAGGGTGTCAAACTCATTTTCACTGGGAGCACATCAGCCTCCTGCTTGCCTTTAAAGGCCCAAATGTGATTTTAGGACTGTATAGATATAACTACTCCTTAACTAGGGGCAAGGAGCTCGGTGCTGCTGCCAGGTAGAAACCAGGTGCCGGGCTGGATAAAGCAAGGTGGAGCACTGGATTTGGTCCCAGGGCGTTATGTTTGCTGCCCGAAGTCTATTTTGTTTGTTAGATTCCACAGATAAGTGAGGTTAGATGGTGTTTTCAGTCCCCAACTGGCCTTTTAAACCTCTTTTGTGTCCTGACTGGTGGGACTCAGTTGCTTTGGTGTCATCCCGCAAAGCAAAAGGATGCCGGTTGGATTCCTGTTCACAGAGAGAGGCAACTGATGGATGTGTCTCTCTCTCCCTTCCCCTGTCTCTAAAATACAAAAACAAAACCCTCTTTTCTTATGTACATATAATTTTAAGAATGTTATTTTTAAAGGAACTTTTAAATCATGTTATATTTTTACACAAGATTGGAAATCAAGTAAAAAATTAATTGCATGATCAGAAATTCCCCTTTTTGTAGTTTGCATATTTCACAAAGCATTTCTTTTCTTTAAAAAATTTACTTCTTTTTACAGTTGACAATGTTATAAAAATTTCAGATATATAGCAGTGATTAGACAGACATTTTATAACTTAGAAAGTGTTCCCCCCTGATATTTCCAGTACCCGAATGGCACCGTACATAGTTATTACAATATTCTGACTACATTTCTTAAGCTGTACTTTACATCCTCATGACTGTTCTGCAACAACCAATTTCTACTTCTTAATCCCTTCTGCCTTTTCACTCTCCAACCCTCCTCCCATCTGGTGACCATCAATTTGTGATACCCGACATGATCTTGTCTTTCTTTCCCTTAGGCTGGTGGAAAAGAAAAAAAAATCCCTCTCTAATTCTAATTTGTGGCCACAAAGTTGCTTGGGAAAGAGTGATTAGTTCTTACAGATGGGGAAAAACTGAGGTTCTCTGTTTCCAAAACAGATTTTTAAGTTTGTAATGCTTCTCTCCATCTTTCAAAATGTTTACTCATGAGCCAGTTGAGAATGGTGGGGCCAGATCTGTGTCACCCTGGGTCCTTAATTTGCTCCTGGTTGGGCAGTTTGGTGGGAATTCTGTGGGGGAAGTTCTGTCAGCTGCAGAAGGAGCAGCGATGCACCAGCTGAAATGAGGAAGGAGAGTCCTGCCTTACTTTCCCCCATGGCTGTGCCTTGGAGGCGGCACTTCTGAAGACAGGAGGAGGGCGAGGTGGGGGTGTGCTACATGGGTTCAGAGAATAGTGCTGGGAGTTCATGTATATATGAAGTTCGAGTAGCTTCCTGCCCAGGTGCTTCATCCCTGCCCAGGTGTCTAAGCTCAGCCACAGCTCAGGGTTGGTCAGTAATGCATGCTTTGATTGATTTATGACCAAAAGGGGGGGCATGTGGAAGGAAAGGGGCCACATATAACCTGAGAAGCTCAGGGGAGGCCTGTGTGGCAGCCTTGCACACTCAGAGACCTAAGGGGACCTCACTGCTCATCCCGAGTGACCTGGGACTGGTCTCCCTGTGGGTTCTGGTCCCACAGTTCTCCCTGCTCACATCTCAGGTCTGTTCTGTGAGCTTTTCCTGAAATAAAATGAGCTCCCACTAATCCACATATAAGTCCTTTTATGTTTAAATTACAAAATGTTAGGTTCCATTATTTGCTCCAGAAACCACTCAGGGGTATCATTGCAGAGAGTGAGCATTGGAAGGTTTTCATGATGTTGAACTGAGAGCCACTTTCTCATCTTCTGCTTGACTTTCCCCCACAGGAAGGAACACATCATGTACCCTCCACCCTCATATGATGATGTGTGAACTACCTTTCCTCACCTGGAAGAAGAAAACATTGAAATGTGCATTTCAGTCATTCCCCAGCCTGGGCCCTATCTCACCACTGAATTGTGTGCATCCAAATCTGGCTGAGACCAGGATGGCTTGTGGGCTTGTCAAATTTCTCCTGAAAGTTACTGTCAGAATGTTGGGCATGAAGTCCAAGTCATCACTTTTTTTAACTTGAAGTAATTTCTTTCATTTTCTTCTTTTTATTTATTTTTTCCCTCAGCGTATATCCCTTTCATACAATCTCCCACCTCCAACCACCCACCTTGCCCCCCATAATCATCACGTTGTTGACTGGGCCCATGAGTTTAATGTCTTTATTTTTAATTACAGTTGACATACAGTCTGTATGTCATAATAAAGTTTTGGTTAAGAGAGGTCAGAGGGGCGTCCCCATTCAATGAGAGAGACAGAAATATGAGTGACAGACACAGCGTCCACACGGGAGGTGAGGGTGTCCCAGCAGAAATTCCTGAGGGGACAGCACCTCCTGCAGGGGAATTTGAGACAAGACAAGCGGGTGTGCGTGTCGCTGAAGGGCAGACACTTCTCTGTGCAGGCATCTGTATAAGAGGTGCGCTTCTCCAGAAGACTAACGAGAAGACTTTCTTTGTTTTCCTGTAGGGGGCGTCGAAACACACGGTAAGGAGTTTTTTAGTTCTCTTGCGCAGATCTGACTGTCTGCAGGATGGTGGGAAATAGCCCATGGTCCCTGCAAAGGTGGGTGTCTCCTCTGTGTTCCGGTCACTTCGGTCTCAGGGGACTAAGCCCAAGAAGGAATTTAGTGAGTGATGGGGTTTCAAACGCGTGAAATCACAGTGCTGCCCCCTGCAGACAGACGCTGTCAGCAGCGCAGCTGCTCTGTGTATGTGTTTGGTGGGGGTGGCGGAGTGAGGGGGTGGCGTGGAAGGGGGGGGGGTGGGCTGGGGGCAGCTGGCCACTGGCTTTATGGCTTCGTTGTCCCAGAAGAGGTGACGGGCAGACCTCTGCAGCCTCTCCTGTGTGTCTCTGCATTTGACCTGGGCATTAGCAGCACAGAATGCCTGTCCCTCTCAGAAAAAATGTTTCTGTGCTGCGCTTCCCAGGTTTGCAGATAATGTGCTCTGCAACCCCCAAAGCACTGCTACAGCTTCTTTGGTTGCCTGCTGCGCGCTCTGGGAGGGTGAGAGGGAGCAAGCACAGGAGGAACGAGGGAAGGCCAGGCCTGGGAGAGTGAGGTGGGGGCGGCCAGGTTCCGTGGCTTTGTTTCTCTGTCTGAGAGGTTGATGGCCAGACAGCCGCGGCCACATCCTGTGCTTCATCCCTGTCCAGGTGTCTAAGCTCAGCCACAACCCCTACCGACCCTCCTGCAGGAATGCTCAACCTCCGCTCGGCCCAGCTGAAGGGAGTGGCCACGGGAGCCGGAGTCCTCCCCCTTGGGCTGAGACCCCCGGAGAGTCCGAACTGTGAGCTGTGGGTGTGTGTTCAGCACCATCTGAGCTCTTCTCTCTTCCCACCTTCAGACGTGCGTGAGTCTCTCAGACACGTGTGAGCATCGAGCGGGGGACTTTCTATTGACTTATAGCTGTTCATATTGTTGGAACCTCAAGGGGAGAGACCAAGGAAACCTCTTACACCGCCACTCCTGCGATTGCACTCCAGGTGTGCAAATCTATGGCCCTGTCTGTTTTAAAATTTAGGCTTTTTAAGATTCCACATATGAGTGAGAACACAGAGCATTTGTTGCTCTCGGTCTGACTTATTATTTCACTCGGCATAATGCCCTCCTTGCCTAACCGCGTTGTGGCAAAAGGCACAAGGCCTTTCTTGCTCTGGCGGAGCAATACCGCGACGCCCTTGCACTGCATCCTTCCTTACCCATTCACCCGCGGAAGGACGCAGAGACTGCTGTCCCCGCTCGCTGGTGGGTCTGACGCTGCAACGTGCCCGCCCTGGGATGCGAATGTCCCTCTGAGACAGGCCTTTCCAGACCCTCTGCCAAGGAAGCGCACACTGACTCTGGTGCAAGAGAAACGTCAGGAAGACCCGGAGGTGGGGTGACTCTGCTGAGTAAAGAAGGTTGAGGTGGGAGAGCGGTAGTGTGGTTTCAATGCTGGTTTTCTACATCGAAGGGCAGTGGGGTTGTGGGGTGACCCAGCGTCCGTGTTGAAGGAAACCACAGCTTGGGCTTCAGATGCGCACACACTGCTCTCCCGCGGATGAAAACACACTAATAATGAGAACAATTCAGAACAACTGGTGTTAAACCCAATACAGCAAAGTGTTAACAGTTTAGTACCTGGGCAAGGGAGGAGATTATGTATATTTGAAATGATGATTTCAAATCAAGAATTTTAAAAAGTAAAAAGTCATTTGTGGGTCATTGAATTGTTTACTTTTTAAGATGAGTTTCATTGGTACTAAATAGATGTTTTTATTGGTCACATTTTACTGTCTTTTTAAAATGAAAAGGAGTTTGTCCAATTTTGTAAAAGAAACAGCAAGTGAAATAAAGATAATTTTATGTAAATAAACATGGAAACAAATCAACTAGACAAAATCCTGCACTCAAAGAAAGCTAAAAAAACGTTCTTTGTAGTATATAGGAATAGCACATTTACATGAAAAATGATAATTTATAGAATCAGCCATTCTGGGGATACATTGGGTGATGTATGCCTCTATACCATTTCTTGTTTTCTGGAAGAGCTCACTAGCTCATTATAGCAAAAATAATATTTATTTTTTTTAAAAAATTTAATATATTTTATTGATAATGCTATTATAGTTGTCCCATTTTGCCCCTTTTACTCTGCTCCACCCTGCACACCCCTCCCACCCACATTCCCACCTTTAGTTCATGTCCATGTGTCATAAGTTCTTTAGCTTCTACATTTCCCATACTATTCTTACCCTCCCCCTGTCTATTTTCTACCTACCATCTATACTACTTATTCTCTGTACCTTTTCCCCCTCTCTCCTCCTCCCACTCCCCTGTTGCTAACCCTCCATGTGATCTCCATTTCTGTGGTTCTTTTCCTGTTCTAGTTATTTGCTTTAGGTGTGGTATAGTTCATTTTAGGTGTGGTATAGGTTTGCTCTAGTTCATTTTTGTTTTAGGTGTGGTTGCTAATAATTGTGAGTTTGCTGTCATTTTACTAGACATGTTTTGTCTTCTTTTTTTTAGATAAGTCCCTTTAACATTTTATAAAATAAGGGCTTGGTGATGATGAACTCCTTTAACTTGACCTTATCTGAGAAGCACTTTATCTGCCCTTCCAGTCTAAATGAAAGCTTTGCTGGATAGAGTAATCTTGCATGTAGGTCCTTGCCTTTCATGACTTGGAATACTTCTCTCCAGCCCCTTCTTGCCTGTAAGGTCTTTTTTGAGAAATCAGCTGATAGTCTTATGGGCACTCCTTTGTAGGTAACTGTCTCCTTTTCTCTTGCTGCTTTTAAGATTCTCTCCTTATTTTTCATCTTGGGTAATGTGATTATAATGTGCCTTGGTGTGTTCCTCCTTGGGTCCAACTTCTTTGGGACTTTCTGAGCTTCCTGGATTTCCTGAAAGTCTCTTTCCTTTGCCAGAATGGGGAAGTTCTCTATTATTTGTTCAAATAACTTTTCCAATTGTTGCCCTTCTTCTTTTCCTTCTGGTGCCCCTATAATTTGGATGTTGGACATTTAAAGATGTCCTGGAGGTTCCTAAGCCCTCTCCTCATTTTTTTGAATTCTTGTTTCTTCATTCTTTTCTGATTGGATGTTTCTTTCTTCCTTCTGGTCCACTCCATTGATTTAAGTCCCAGTTTCTTTCCCCTCACTATTGGTTTCTTCTGCATTTTCCTTTATTTCACCTAATATAGCCTTCATTTTTTCATCTAGTTTGTGACCAAATTCAACCAATTCTGTGAGCATCCTGATTACCAGTGTTTTGAACTGTGCATCTGATAGGTTGGCTATCTCTTCATCGCTTAGTTATATTTTTTCTGGGGCTTTGATCTGTTCTTTCGTTTGACCCATTTTTTTTTGTCTTGACGCACCTGGTATGTAGTGAGGGGTGGAACCTTAGGTATTCACCCAGGAGTAGTAAACCAGGTAGCTGGGTTGTGACGCTGTATGTGGGGAAGGGGTCTGATAGGCAACAATGGATCTTGCTCTGCCAGATTTCAGTGACTTCCCCCATTTCACCCAAACAAATTGAGCCCTTCTGGTGCTGATTCCCAGGGCGGGTGTGTTTGTGTACATTCTAGGACTCTGTGGGTCTCTCCAACAAACTCTCCCGTGAGGCTGGTAGTTTCTCCTGCTGCCTCAACACCCACAGGTGTTTTCAATAGGTGTTTTGAGGCTTATTTCCCTGCACTGGGACCCTGGGTTGCGTGGTATGTCTTACTCCCCAGTTTCACCTGGTTTATTTGCATGAGAATGTGGGACTGCCTGGTCTGCCAGCCACTGCTTTGCTAAGACCCCTCGCTGCCCAGCTGACCAACTCTGCCCCTCCTACCTGTCAGGATGAATGTGTCTACTTTAACTCCTTGGTTGTTGGACTTCCATAGAGTTCAATTTTCTGTCAGTACTGGTTGTTTTTTGTTTCTAAATTGTTGTTGTCCTTATTTTGGTTGTGCAAGGAGGCACAGTGTGTCTACCTATGCCTCCATCTTGGCCGGAAGTCAAAAATAATATTTATTGTGGGTAATAACATAGAATAAAAATACACAAAATCTATTTCCCAGTTTGTGAAGAGGTATACAGAATTACACTAATGTAGAATTTTTACATATTCTTTGAAATGGTCAACAGCAGTTCTAACTACATTATAATACTTTGGAAATGCATTTTATAATGGCTACAACAACCATGGAGAAAGATATAATTTAACATCAATAACTTATAAAATATTAAAAAATACCAGATAGCCACAAAAGAAAAAAATAGCACAAAAAGAAAACAAAGTCCACTTCTATTTCTCATCCATAAAGTAAGACTTCTGTCAACAAATCTATAAATGGCAGCTTTAAGGTATCTTAATAGCACTTCATCCATTCAATCAAAAAAACTTCACAGAGGGTTGACTGTAAAAACAAAGTAAGAAACCAAAACCACTTGAACCCTGGCCCTGTGGCTCAGTTCACTGGAGTGCTGTCTGTACACCTAAAGGTTGTGGGTCAGAGTCCCACTCAGGGCACTTACCTAGATTGTGGCTGTGATCCTTCACCCAGGCACAGGTGAGAGGCTACTGGTCAATGTTTCTGTCCCTCTTTCTCTCTGTCCCCTCCTCCCTCCAAAATCAGTAAACATATCCTTGGGAGAGAATCTAAAAAAAATCTTCCCATGTCAAAAGTAGCACCTCATTGGAAGAACCCTTATTTTATGTGTAACACGCCAGCATATGGGAGAAATATGAAAAAATAAAGACACAGAGTCATGTAGAAAGCACATCTCCATTTCCTAGGACTGTCTTCATTGAGGGGACAAAATTTGCATCATTTTTTGGACAGATTTTACCACATGTACATCAAAATGAAATTTATGCAAAAATTCAATGTTCCTGAAGGTAGAAGATTCCCTTCAACAGCTACCCGGGTCAGTGGAGAACCTAATTTCTCTATAATTTTATGGGTCTTTATCAAGCTCATCATATTCTGGATTGACTTGAAGATCTTCCAGTGAAGCACCAGTTCAAACTGAGCTTCTAAGGTCATTACAGATTTTATGTAATAAATAGTATTGAAGACATAATTGCTGAACTGAGTAGTTATGGTTACTACTGAAGCTCTATTCTATATATTTACTGTCTCAACAGTGGTTTCGACACTTCAAGAGCACACCCAGTAGTTCTAGGTCCCTGAGGACTAGCAGGGAGGGGCCTGATGCTGGGGAAACAGGAAAGCAGAAACTGAGCTGTCTGCATCAACCACAGATGAGAGTGTAAAAAGGCAGTGATGTGAACAGAAGAATGGAATTCAGCACGTAGGTGGTGACACAGGTGACCACCAGGATCAGGACAATGTGGGTGGCTCTGGTGTCTGGAGGACACTGGTGGTGGCTGCGGGGGGGTGTGAATGTGCTGCAGCCTCTGGAGGTGTCTGTGCAGGTGAGGCACCATGGAGATGGCGGGCCAGACCTTGAGGTCAGTGCATGTGACACAGGACATGACCACAGGATGGCAACCTGAGGCAGGTCTGGTGACCACGAATAGAGATGGCAATGACTGAGATGCCCTCAGGAGCATGTGGGCAGGAGACAGAGAAAGTGTCCCTTGTTCCCTGGGTGGAGCTGACTTAGAGTCACATGTCATTGGGGTGCAGGGACATCTGCACCAATAGCTTCCCTCACAGTGTTTCCTGTTGGGCCCTTTCCTTCATCTCCTTGTCTTCTAGAACCCTGTCCCCATGTCCCTCACACCGTCATCCCTGTGACCCAGGCTGGTCTGCCTGTGGGTTCTAGTCTCACAGCTCTCGCTGCTCACAGCCCCAGGTCTGTTCTGTGGCTTTTTCCTGAAATAAAATGAGCTCCCAATATCCCACATAGAAATCCTTCTATGTTTAAAGTAGAAATTTTTGGATTCTATTACTTCTTTCAAGAAATCAGTCAGGGGGTTAATTGCAGAGAATGAGCATTCTGAGATTTTCATTACATTGGACTGAGAGCCACTTTCTAAATCTTCTACTTGACTTTACCCCGCGGCAGAGAAAACAGCATGTACCTTCCACCCTCATCTGACAAATTATGAACTACCTTTCCTTCCTGAGGGTGGGAAGAACATTGAAATGTGGATTCAAGGCCTTTCCCAACCCGGGTCTTACTGCATCACAGGATTGTGTGCATCCAAGTCTACTCGAGACCAGGGTGGCTCAGGGGCTTGTCACAAAATACTCACGTTTCTCCCCAAAACTGCTCTCAGAATATTGGGCATGAAGTGCAAGTTATAACTTTTTTAACTTTTAATATTTTTTTACTTTTCAATAATATTTGACATATAATATTATACCAGTTTCAGCTTGAAAGCACAAAGGTTAAACATTTACATAGCTTGTTAAGTAATCTCAGTGATAAATCTAGGACCCATTTGATACTGTAAATATTCACAACAATATTATTGACCATATTCCCTGTGCTGTACTGTACATCCTAGTAAAAAAAATACTCAGGGCAGGTACAGTACAACCATCATATTCTTCTTGACTTGGGTAGATGTTAATAGAGGGGCAAAGGAAGGTGAGTGTAGAAGTGATGAAAAGCACAGCAGGACGATCTCAGAATATCTCCTGTAAATTACTAATGAATGACATTAACCAAATGGTGAATTTATAATGGGGAGAACTGACTGCCACCAACCTGGGTGAGTTACCAGGATAAACATCCCCCCTGTCAGGACAGGTGGGTGCAGTGTCCAGTCCTTGTTCTTTCCTCATCTGCAGTCCTGGCTCCCTTGGTGGCCTCATTCATGCTCACAGATTTAATGTCATTCTCATAACATCACCTCCACATCTATGTCTCGAGCTCAGACATTTCTCCTCAAGGTCCCCACACTCATCTGTCCAACCTGACACCTCACTGGTGTTCCTAACACACATCTCACCTTGACCTCCTCTTCGGCTGAACTTTTGAAAAACCCATCCCTCTCCCACACATGCTCCTGCCAGGGTCTTCTCCCTCTCTGCTGATAAAACCCCATCTTTCTGCTGGCACAGTACACATGTGGGTGTCCTCCTTGACTCCTTTCCCACACCCCAGATTGAATCACTAGGAAATGCTGTGAAATCCATCTTCCCAATGCATTCAGTGTTCAGTCCCTTCCCACTGTTTCCACCACTCACAGCCCCGTCAGAACACCCAGCACCTGCAGCCTGGAACCATGGGAGCTTCCCCACACGTTTCCCTCCTGCCTCACTGGTCCCTTGTCTCCTGATTCTGTCCTCAGCCCAGCAGCCAGACTGACCCTGTGGCCCAAGGGCTCTCTAGTGGGGAGAAACTCTCAGAGGAAGCCACTAAGGACATCAGCTCATTGGCCATGACCATCTAGGACTCAGCATCCATAGAATTAGAACAATGTCTACAATGGATTAAGGACAGTGCACACTGGAACAGCTCTTACTTGAAGCAGGTGTTCTCACCTTCTGATTGGTTAGCTCTCTGACCCCACATAGACACACTGAGGACTACAAGAGGGGGCCCTGGAAGCTTGGGGTTTACTCCTAGGCAACATGGCAGCACTTGGTTAGAATCAGGGGACTTAACCAGCCACAGCCAGAGGCCCTAAAACATCACATTCGGATGTGTGGGAAGAAACCCTGAATTGTGCATGGAGCACAAGTGGTCACAGGGAACATCAGTGGGGAGCCATGAGGTCCCCCTTGTTACATCACACACAGTCTGTCCCTCCTGGATCGGCTACATATCTCATTGCACATTTATGAACTTAAAGTTACTTGAAATGGCTTAATGAATGGGTGCTGGTGTAGATAGAAAAATACCTGCTGATAACCATACACCTTGGAGTTTTACTCTAAATCACTTCTAATATATATGTATATGTGTATATATGTGGCTAATTTTAAAATATTTCTGTTATGAATAAAATAACATTTAAAAAATCCACCATATTTGTCTTTGTTCAAAATTGTTTTAATCAAGCTCAAAACCCTTCCAACCTCTCCCAGGTCTGCATGATGTGGCCAGAATCTGACCCCTCCCAGGACTCTGCTGCAGCCATACTGGCTCCGGCTGTTCCAAAACCACATGCAGAGGCTCCCTCCCCAGTGCGTGTGCATGGGAGGCTTCCTGCCTGGAAGGAGCCTGCCCCAGACCTCCTGCTGGGCAATTGCTGTGTCCTTCTCATCTCTCCCCCAAGGCCACCTTCCTGTGAGGCCCACACTGACCACCTGAATTCTAACAGACCTCCTGCCTCTCCCAACACACCCCAGTGCATCCCCTTCTCCACAGCACCTCCTGCCTTCTGATGGGAACTCTTTTCTCACTGACTGTGGTCACAGTTCAGTTTGTCATTTTGCAATGGTACCTGTGTTTTTAGTTTCCCCAATACAAGTGTCTTGTGCCCTTACAGGGCACATGTATTGGAGAACTAATGCAGGCTAGCAATTCGGCCCCTTCTTAGTTCCCCAATACACAGAACTGCTGCATTTTATAGCACTTCACAGATGTATTTTTTTAAATCCTTACTCAAGCATATGTTTTTATTGATTTGAGAGAGGAGAGAGAGAGACAGAGAGAGGGAGACAGGGAGAGAGAAACATTAATCGTTTGCCTCCTGTATGCACCCTGTTGAAAAATTGAACCCACGACCCAGTATGTGCCCAGAACGGGGATGGAACCCACAAACTTTTCTGTATGAAGCGATGCTCCAACAACTGAACCACCTGCCCAGGGCTCTGTGTGTTTTTAATTGAAGTTGAGATTTTCCGCCAGCAAAAAGAACAAGTCACTAAAGACTCAGATGATAGTTAGCATTTTTTTTTACAATAAAGCCTATTTTAATGAAGGTGTGCACATTACTTTTAAGGCATAATACTATTAAACACTTAATACACTCCTGTACAGCTTAAGTCTTGTATGTGCACAGGGAAACCAAACATTTTGTGTAACTCAGTTTATTTCGATATTTACTTTATTGCGGTGGTTTGGACCCGAATTTGAAATATCTCCATATGTTGGTATTCCAGATGTAAAAATGGTATGTCATCTACCCGGTACTCAAAAACTACTAGTTGAGTGACCCATCACTGTAAGACACCTTCCTATTGTAGTGACAGTGTCTTTACTGATATGGCCCCAGCCCCTACCTGTGCTGTGGCAGCCACAGCACAACCTGTACTCACGCTGCTACCAATGCCCCCCCCCCATGTCCCCACAGTGCTGCTCGCCTAACCCTGCCGGGGCCTCTGCTCTGTGAATCCCTGATTTTGCACTGGAGCTTCCACTAGCGCGAAGGGGGGGGGTGGGGGGAGACGGCAGCTGAGCAGAGCAGAATCGCAGCAGGAACGTGTCTGAGGTGAGACATTACAGGCCCCCTGCTCTCTGCTGATTCCAGAACCCAGTTCCCCGGAGGAGGCTGGGAAAAGGTGGGAGAACAATCACGCCCAGGGAGGTAAGAGCAGGATGCGTCTGAAACTTCCCCTCTCAACACCACAGATTCCTGCATGCAGGGGCCACCCTCGGCCTTGTGGGGACAATGACAGACAAAATGCCTCCTGTTGCTGTCAGAGGGGGACACCCAGAGGAGGATGAGATGAAAACTCATACACCAAACCTATTCATCCATAGGAAAAACAAAATATTGCCCTTTGTGACAACATGGATGGACTGTGAGAATATCATGCTAAGTGAAATAGCTTGGTCAGCAAAAAGCTAAGAACTCTATGATGTCACTCACAAGTGGGATATAAACCTGAAACTCATGGACACAGACAGCAGTGTGGTGGTTCCCAGAGGGAAGGGGGGTTGGTGGGACGAGGGGCCTCATACCTGGTGAGGGAAAGATGGTTCGACTTTGGGTAGTGGGCACTGAATGATCCTCTTAACCAATGCACCCCAATACATTCAATAAAAAGACACACCCCTATCATTTAATATAAATACTCCCATAACTTTATTTTTAAATACAATAGTTACAGTATCTACAATAAAAAAGAAACAGCAAATAGATACAGGCTGAGGACCAGACCCAGGCCTGAGCCCAGGCTGACGTGGCCGCAGGAAGCCCTCACTGAGCACAGTCCTGGAGCCACAACAAGGCCCAGGTGATGCTCATGTCCCTGAGATCCCAGGTCCTGGTGGGACAAGGTTCTCCTGAAGCAGCAAGGAGAAAGGAGCAACAAAGATCATCCAGCCAAGGAATAATAAGGATGGGGTGGCCTCACCCCAACTCTGGTAACAGGACAGTCCCCAAGGGAGAGGACGCAGATCTTTGTGGGGAGGGTGGCCTGATGACCAGCTCCTCACTGGTGCTGATAAGAACACAGACACATTCCAATGCCAGTTGCAGAAACAGCAGTCAGGGATCCTTAAAGTCCCAAGGGGAGGCTGCAGTGACTGTTTTACCACCAAGTCCTGGACATAGCAGCTCTGTCACACTGGAAAGAAAGTTGTCATGAATAAACACAGGTCAGTCTCAGAAGTGTCACATTCTCTCACAGCCCAAATGCATGCTCAGAATGTCCCTCTCTGAGAATCCCCAAAACACAGCTGTGCCCCTCAGTCTCAATGCCCCCCACTTCCTGTCCTCAGGGTCTCACCATCAGGAGCTGTGAGACACACATCATAGCCCTGGGCACTGTCGTTGCCTGGAGAAGAACAACAGCAGAGTTATGGGTGGGGAAGCCCCCCTCACAGACTCCAGCCCACACTCTCCCAAGGGTCCCAGACATCACCTCCCCAACACCCAGACTTACAGGCAGCCTGAGCACATCTCTTCCTTCCTCTGTCTGTGGGAAGAAAATGTTCTGTGAGAACTCAGGGGGAAGACTGGGTCCCATTACCCTAAAGGAGCCCCACACTCCTGAAGCACAGGGAAGGTTCCAGAACTGTGATTGAACAGCAAGGGTAGGATCAGGAAATACAGGGAGAGTACATGTGCTGGGACTTGACCTATACCCCTGTGGACATCTCTCCTCAGGAGGGACCTTCCCCACTGATCTGGGACACCTGGGAATCAGTCCCAATCACTAGAATCATCAGGTGATGTGTCCTTCACTTTGCCACGGGCCTCACTAAAGAGTCAGTGATAGCAAATAGGCCCCAGATGGACAAGCACCCATGTGGGGATATGATGCCCATTAAAGAGGCAGAGCACATTTCCATGTGGGCTTGAGCCCCAGGGGGTCAAGGAACTCAGCCCCACTCCTTACCCACCTGAGAACTTCCTCCAACACAGCACAGCTCCAGTGACCACAGCTCCAAGGAGACCCAGGGCAGCAGTGATGCCCACGATGGCAATGGTGGTCTGAGGAGGGGGGTCTGCGGTGGTCTGAGGAGGGTGGTCTGTGAGGGGAAGGTGAGAGGTCAACTTCAGGCCTGAGTCCTGACCCTGCTCAGGGACACCCTGAGGAGAGGCTCTGTGCCCACACCCCCTCCTCACCCCATCTCAGGGTCAGGGGCTCAGGCAGCCCCTGGTGCTGCACATGGCACGTGTATCTCTGCTCCTCTCCAGGGGGCACAGCCACAGCTGCCCACTTCTGGAAGGTCCCGTCCCCCGCAGGCCTGGTCTCCACCAGCTCCATGTCCTGGGTCAGGTCCTCCCCTTCATGCTGCCAGGTCAGGGTGATGTCCGCAGGGTAGAAGCCCAGGGCCCAGCACCTCAGGGTGACCTCATGGTCAGAGATGGGGTGGTGGGTCACGTGTGTCTTTGGAGGGTCTGAGGAGAGGGTGAGAAAATTCAGGAATTCTGCATGGTCGTGGGACAGTCCAGCAGTGCTCATGTGACCACCCTGAGAGTGGACTGGACAGTGGGGGTGGGGGAAGGGAGAGCAACACTCAGACACCAGCCTGGACAGAGGCACCTGGGATAATCCCCTATTTCTTGGAAATTTCCAGAATCAGGGTGAGAATCTAGGGTAGGAGTGTCCAAGTCTCTAAGGGGAGACACAGACTCAGGTGGAGGCTGATGACTCAGAAAAGCAGGAGTCAGGCATCCAGAGAAGGTCTCAGTGGAGAACCAGGGAGAGAATCCTGGTGCATCAGGTGCTGCAGGGTGTGAGGGAACCGCTGTGGGATGTTTCAGGGAGGGTCTGGGTCCCTTACTGTCCTTTAGAGAAAGCTGGGCCCGTGGGTGAGCCACTGAATGAAGAGACCTGGGGGACTCTTCCCTTTCCTGAGCAGAGGGACATTCTGACACTGCCCCATTTTCCTCCTCTCCTTGTAGGAAGCCGCCCCAGCCCACAGATCCCCTCCCCGGGCTGCCTTCGCCCTACCTGCTCGTAGGAGCATCTTCTTCCCCTTCTCCAGGTACAGTTGGAGCAGGCGCACGCATGTATCCTCCAGGAAGAACCTCCTGACGTCCACATCAGGGACCTGCACCAACTTGTGCCAGGTGTCCCGGGCCGCGGTCCAGGAGCTCAGGTCCTCGTTCAGGCCGATGAAGTCCGTGCCGTCGTAGGCGAACTGCGTGTACCCGCGAAGGAAGCTCCCGTCTGGCCCCAGGGTGCAGCCACTCATTGCCTGGAAAGTGTGAGACACTAACCCCTCTCTGAGGTCAGTCCTGCCCACTTAACCTGCCCTCACCTGTCCAGCTCCGACCCACTGTGATTACACGTAAACTGAAAATCTGCTCCGTCTGGTGTGGCTCAGTGGATTGAGTGCAGGTCTGCGAATCAAAGGGTCTCTGGTTGATTTTCAGTCAGGGCACATGCCTGGGTTGCGGGCCAGGTCCCCTGTAGGGGGCGCGCGTGAGACAACTACACATTTATGTTTCTCTCCCCTTCTGCCTCCCTTTCTCTCTCTAAACACAAGGAAATCTTTCAAAAATCTCCGGGGGATGGGGCAGGATGAGCCCCACAGCCCCAGGTGATGCCAGGATGCGGGGACTCCCTGCGACGTCAGCCGGACCTTGGGGACGCGGTTTGTCCCAGACCCACGCGCGTGGCTCACCATCCTCGCTGTGGTTGAAGTAGGCTCGCAGCTTGTTCAGGTTCCCTTCGTTAATACGCGCGTTGTGCGCGCAAACGCTTGACCGATGGTACCAATAGTTTGGCTTTTCTTGCTCCGACCATGGCCGCTCGGAACACGGTGCGGGCGCCTCCAGCCTGGTACTCGCAGCGTCGCTGTCGAACCGCACGATCTCCGTGTCGTCCACATAGCCGACGACGACGTACCGGGACTTCCCACGGCCCGGTCCGGACACAGCGGTGCTGATATATCTCAGGGAGTGAGTGTCTGCCGGGCAGGGAGGACGCGCGCCCTGGGTCATCCCATAGGGGCAGGAGGTGCGGGAGACAGTAAAGGGTCCAGAAGCGGAAGGTGGGGTGGAAAGGGGAGGGCCGGGATGGGGGCGGTAGTCGGTCTGCGGGTCTGGGCCCCAGCACTGGAGTCACACAGTGCTGGGTTCCTACGCCCTCGCCGGCCCCCTGGTTCCTGCCCCGAGGAGGCTGTTCCCTCCGGACCCCACACTCACCCGCCCAGGTCTCGGTCAGGGCCAGGGCCTGGAAGAGCAGCAGCAGCAGGGCTTGAAATCCCATTACCTATCAGACCCTGAGGGTTTGGGGAGAATGCATTCCGGTTGACAGATGGCATTGTCTACCCGAGAGCACGGTGACGCTGATTGGCTGCTCTAGACTCCCAAAACCCAATGAGAGTGAGAACTGGGGAAGCGTCATGGGTATCCAGGATGTAGGACCTGAGGCAGGTTGTGAGAGGGTGAAAGAACCTGCCCCAGACGCCCCCCCCCCGCCCCCCTCCCCCCGGCCCCGTGTGCTGAGCAGACCTACAATAGTGATCTTTAACTGCCCCAGACTCTGTCGTCAGGCTGAGGTCCTGAGAGCCACGCCCATTACATTACTTGAGTAACTCTTGTACTGATGCAGGATTATTTGATAGTTTGAAAGTAATGCATTGTTTCACTAAGTCATGGACATCTCCCAGTGTGGGTGCATTTAATTACACAACACCAAAAACCACATTTATTAACGTTACCGCAGACCCCACTGGAAATGGTTGTCAGCTCTGGGAAGCTGTCTGGCTGCCGTGGGGAGACACACGTTTGCCAGAATCCTGGTTTTCCTCTGAGAGCTTCCACTCCATCCAGACAACAAGTGCTGTCAGGGTCAACTGCCCATTGACTCTCCCTGAGGGAGAAGCTCACGTTCATTTGAGAGAGTGTTGCCAGTTCAGCACACCTCAGTCATCACAGGTTCTGTGTCTCTCATTCTCTTAAGAGAACTTATTGTTCTGTGAAGAAGAGGCTGACTCAGCCCTCACAGGTCACTTTCCTGGGCTCATGGTACTTGGGAATGAATGTAGCAGAAGTGTGTTTGTGCACTTTCCTGGTCATCATAGGAGATAATTCATTTTTCTCCATTTTCATTAAGGATAGTTAAGAAATTAATCCATTTGTATAATGAACTCAAGATATGTTTATCTTCTTTTTATGTATTTTTAATTTTTCAGTTATAGTTGATGTACAGTATTACATTAGTTTATGCAGAATTCTGTGATTAGACATTTATAAAAAACACAAATTTTTACACCAATAAACTTAGTACCCATCTCGCACCATTTGTTGTTATTAAAATATTAATGACTCTATTCCCTGTGCTGCACTTTACTTCCTGGTGACTGTTCTGTAACAACCAGTGTGTACTTCTTACTCCCATCACCTTTACAACCAGCCCCCTAATTTCCCTCCCATCTGAAAACCATCAGTCTGTTCCCTGTATCTGTGAGTCTGTTTCTGTTCAGCTGTATGACTTTATTTTTATTTTTTAAAAGACTTTATTTATTTTTAGAGACAGGGAAAGAGAGAAAAAGAGACATCAATGTGTGGTTGCCTCTCCTGTGCCCTACACTGGGGACTTGGCCTGCAACCCAGTCATGTTCCGACTGGAAATTGAACTGCTGACCGTTTGGTTCGAAGGCCAGCACTCAATCCACTGAGCCACACCAGCCAGGGCTGGATGACTTTATTTTTCAGATTCCACATATAAGTGCAATCATCTGGCATTTGTTTTTCTCTGTCTGACTTATTTCACTCAACACACTACCTTCCACCCGTGGTTTTGGTGATGGCAACCAATCATTTTTTATTATGGCTGAGTTATACCTGGTGGTATACATGGACCATCTCTCTTTTATCCACTCACCTATTGAGGCACACTAGGTGTCTTCCACATCTTGGCTTTTGTAAATACTGCTGAAATGAACATGTGGGTGTGGATGTCTTTATGATTGTGTTTTGGGCTTCTTTAGGTAAATATTCAAAAGTGGAATGGCTGGGTTCTTTTTGTCTGTTGTCATATATTTTTTGTTTTAAAATCTGTGTGGTGTGCTATAAGTATTTCTACCCTAGTTTTTTGCTTGTTTGTTTTCATTCTCACAAAATTTCTTTTTCCATCCCTTTACTTTCAGTCTGTGTGTCTATCGGCCTGAATTGAGTCTTGTAGACAGCACATGTATGGGTCTTGTTTTCCTATCCTTTCAGTCACCTTATGTCTTTGGATTAGAGCAATGAATTCATCTGCATTTAAAGTATATTTTGATAGATATGTAGTTATTGCCATTTTATTATTCATATTTAAAAAATTATTTCTCCTTCTTAAAGAAGACCCTTACATGTTTCTTGTAATACTGGTTTGGTGGTGATAAACTGCTGTTAGCTATTTCTTGTCTGTAAAGCTCTTTATTTGTCCTTCGATTAAAAATGATAGCTCCTTGCTTTTCATCTCTTTGAATACATCTTGCCAGTCCCTTCCTGCAGGCAAAGTTTCTTTTGAGAAAACAGCTGACCATCTTATGGGAATGCCATTGCAGGAAAGTCAGTGCTTTTATCTTATTGTTTTTATAATTCTCTCTTTGTCTTTAGCCTTTCACATTTAAATTATGATGTGTCTTGGTGTGGGCCCCTTGTATGGGACTCTGCACTCTGGACTTGTATGTCTACTTCCTTCACCAGGTTAAGGAAATTCTCTGTCATTGTTTCCTTAAATGGTGTTTCAATTCCTTGTGCTCTGTCTTCTCTTGTGGGTACCCCCATGTTACGAAAGTTAGTGTGCAGAAAGTTATCCCAGAGGCTCCATATACTATCCTCATTATTTTGAATTGTTTTCTTTCCTTTTCTGTTCCTTTTTCTTTCCTTTCTTCTTTGCAGTTCTGATTGTGTGTTTTCTGCTTCTTCAAAAGTCCTGATTTCATCCTGATATGAGGCAGGACATGCCCAGGACATGTGCTCTGGACAGTGATCTCAAGAGGATCTGTGAATGCAGGGGCCCCTCTGGATTGGTGTCGTGAGGACGTGGGGGCAAATCTGTGACTGGGCATCTTAGAAAATGTGTAGGGACTCAGCAGACAGGAGCGAGGGTGAGGGGGGATAGGAAAGACACTGCCTTCCCTTCTGTTGGCCGGCCCCCGAGCTGCTTGGTAGTGTGTGAGCTGCACCGTGTCTCCTTTCTGTCCGTGCTGAGACCACAGGCAGTGTGGCGTGGGTTTGTCTCACTTCCCCGTGGTCTCGGGATGTCCTTGTCTGATGCTGATGTTCTGAGAGACCGAGTGCATCCAACTGGAGAATCACCCGGCCCATCAGTGAGCTGCAGACCGACTCCTGGCAACACTGGGTCTCGCTCTAAGCACCAGACCAGTTCCAGTGTTGGGGCTGCTTTTTGCTTCTTCTTAAATTCAATATTTTAAGATATCTACAACTCAATTGCTTTCTTTGGGTCCCTTGGCAGCTGATGTCCCAGGACGTGCCCCAGCCTGAACAGTCCTCCCTGGGGTGGGGTTGGGTAGTGTACTAATGCTTACTTCATGAAGGGAAAGTTTTCACATCTGTAGTCCAGGGGACTTTAAGAGGATGTTTATTAAAAATGAGGAAAGTGAAACAAAAAGCAATAGGAGAGGGTGTGGCCATACTTTGCCTCCCAAGGGAAGACAAAGGGAAGGAACGAGCCAAGGTGTGGCTGCTGTCAGCTCCCAGGGAACTAAGGCCAGAAACAGAAAAGGGCTGGACTGCTTCTACCTCACTGGGAAATCAGAGAAAAGGGGGCCTTGGAGCTGGATGGGTGGGTTAGCCTGGGAGGAACTGCCCCTGCTCTTCTGGTTGCAAGTCTGATGGGGACCTTAGAGTGTAGGAGGAAGTAAAAGGTGCATGCCCAGGAAGGGGCATGGGTGCTGTAGAGTGAGCCTGCCCTGAGTTTTTGTTCTGAGGGTTTTATCTCTCTGCTGTGGGTGAGGGTCTTAGGAGAGGGTTTCAGCAGAATATTCACTGCTTTTCCAGGTGCATTTTTTAATACACTGATGCATAAAAAGGACAGTATTGAGCTTTTGGGAATATTCTTTGGTCTGCTTCACTGCTTTACCTTTATCTTGAGTCTGTCTGGCTCTAATCATTTTTTGTTTCTTATTTGTTCCTTTGACACCATCTGTTCTTGGGTTTGATGGTACAAACGACATTAATTGGGCCTCCACCATTTATTTTCCCTGATATGAGTGACATATGCTATGTACTCTTTGGTTGGGGAGCACAGGTATAAACCATTTGCTCTCAAGTGTCTTGGTTAGAGGAGATAAGGTCTTGTGATTCACCAGCTGGATCCAAGTTCAAATCGTTTGGCCTTGCTTAATTTTCTTGTCTCAGTTCCCCCATTCCACTTTTTTAGGATTTTTCCTAACTTCTTACTATCCTGCCTCATTGTGACTCTGCACTCCATGCAAGTGAACTGTTGCAATGATCAAGAATGTTCTGTGATAGGGGGCTACTTGGCTCAGAGCTCAGGAGGACATCGAGGGGTTGCATACCTTAGCTAATCAGACTACAGTCAAGTTCATCATCCAGGTAGATTTCAAGGCCTCCCATGTGCAATGGTACCTAGGTACTTGTCAGCTTCAGAACTTGTCAAACTGATAGGGGTCATAAGAGTTGGAAAATTTTAGTTTATATGAAAGCTAATAAGCTTAGTAATCAATGCATGTAAAGGCTTTTGTTCCAGGAACTTGAAGGTATGACTCCAGGAGACCATAAGCAGTTTCATCTTTGTTCCTCAGAAAGACTGCAAACAATTCAAGGTGATAGCTGAGCCACTGTACTCCAGGGTGAGATGACTGCCAGCCCAGGACACAGCTAAAGACCGCCTGGGGCACAGCTTAAGACCACCACTCAGGATGAGAATGCTGAAGTTGTTTTTTTTCTAATTCAATTCAGGGAAAACCCTGAATTTCAAAACCCCTTACCTCACCTTGTTTATTCCCTGCTATAAAAACTTTGGCCTGGAAAGACAAGACAAGATGGTCTGTTAGGGTATGAACCCACCATCTTCTCAGATCACTGGCCATCTGAATAAAGCACCCATAAAGATTCAGTCCCTGTCTCTGCTTAGTGAGTTTGGTAGTGACAGGCAGCACAAACTCTGGTGTCTTTTCCAGTTTCATATTTTGGTGACTCTGGTGGGACAGACTTTGGGACTCTCTGGTAAGTCTGGGTATGTGACAGGGAGTCTCATTGGCTGCCTGGGCTGAGAGGTTCTGGGGGTTCCAAGGAGCTGCCAGTGATTTCACTTGGGGATTCTCCCCCCAACTCCCGGCAATTCTTGTCGTTTATCATATTTGATTGAATCATTGTGCTTTCTGGTTCAGGTTAAAATCCCAGGTCATGACATAGGTCATCTGGCAAAGGTACCTTTCTGGGTTACAGAGCTGAGTCTGTAAAAGGACGTCCGATCTGGTTTGGGTACTTTCTGTCTGAAGGAGCTCCTTCTGGAAAAGGACATCTTTTGATCTGGTTTGGTTACCCTCTGTTTGGAGCTCCATCTGGTAGAATGTGGGGGGAAAGCTTCTGTTCTGGGAAACAGCACTTTGGGGCCAGTTCTGGCCAATTTGTCAACTTATGAGCATATATCTAGTGTGTGTGTGGTTTTATTGTAATACTGGTTGACTTATGTATTGTATAATTTAGACTCAGGAGAGTGCTGGTCACTGAATGGGTCTTTAAATCACTGTATTATACTGTAACTAGACTTGTTTTGTCAAAAATTAGGAAAGTGGGACAAAATGCCTTACCTAAAAGTTGTTTTGAGTTTACATGATAAAGAGGCAAAATTAAAAGGAAATAAGTTAATGGTTCAGAGAAAAGGGAATTTTCATGTGAAAGATAGAAACTCAGATCTGGGAGAGGAGCCAGGAAGATCTAGATATTATGACTGCTGCAAGCTGGTCAGTGTTCCTGCAGCCCCAGGGGATCCACTCTGATGAGTGAACTGGGGAAAGTGTGCCTGAACCGGCATCACCATCTCAAATAGGTCAAGGAATCAAATTTGGTGGAGGAAAGGCCCCTACCAGGACAGGGTAATATCCTTTTCAGAGACTTCCAGTGGGACTAGAGCCAGAGGGCCAGCCTGATGGATATTTTTGGGCACATACTCTGTTTTCTATATCAGATCTGTCAAACTGGAAAAGCTCAAACCCTTCTTATGGACATGATCCTGCTACAATGACTGATTTGGTTGCATCAGTTTTTGTCACTCATCACCCCAATTGGGCAGACATAGAAGTTTATTAAGCATTTTGCTTATGGGGGATGAGCGGAGACTAGTGTTGGATAAGGCAAATGAAGAGGCTCGGAGGTTGTACCAAGAAAATCCAGATGGGGCTCTGGGGCCTCCCAGGGCAACACCTCCAACCGAGTCAAACTAGGACCCTGATGGGGATGGCCTTCCTCTCTTAGGGCATTATAAGAGATGCCTCCTTGAGGGAATGGGGAAAGGAGTCCCTGAGCAGAAAAGTCTGAGTATGGTGCAGGCTGTGCAGCAAAAGTCTCAATGTCTCCCTCAAAACTTTAAGCTGAATTATGCCTCTCTTCTCCCAGACCCTGACTCAGCTGTGCTAATACATGACTGTGCTGAGATAACTGATGAGGTGTATTCTAGTAGAATTGATGTACAGGACCATCCTCCAGAAGAAGCAGACTTGACTCTCTGTGCAGATGGAAGCAGTTACATGGACACAGGAAACACAGAGGCTGGGTATGCGGTAGTGAGTTTTGAAGGAGGAGTGGAGGCCCAGGACTTGCTGCCAGAAACCTCTGCTCAGAAAGCTGCACTGATTGCATTGAGGAGGACGCTGGAGCTGTCACATGAAAAGAGAGTGATTGGGTGTACCTCTTCGAAGTACACTGTCCTGATCTGGCTTGTGCATGGTTCCATCTGGAAGGAAAGATGACTATTGACATCCAATAAAAAGGAAATTAAGCAAGCAGCAGAAATTTTAAAATTATTATGGGCTGTTCAGGTACCTTTACAGGTGTCAGTCATGCAGTGCCCAGGACATTAGAAAGAGGACACTGGAGTGGCTAGAGGAAACATTCTGGCTGATGGAGCAGCAAAAGAGGCTGCTAAAGGAACACTTACAATGCCTTTGGTACCTCTTCTGGACTTGTCACAATTTGACTCTGAATATTCAACTGCAGACTTGGAGAAAGACAAGAGCTGGGGTTTTGATG
This sequence comes from Phyllostomus hastatus, assembly GCF_019186645.2. Taxonomy (NCBI): domain Eukaryota; kingdom Metazoa; phylum Chordata; class Mammalia; order Chiroptera; family Phyllostomidae; genus Phyllostomus; species Phyllostomus hastatus. Next base: position 36,817 of record NW_025333815.1, read on the forward strand.
AAGAAGGTCCTCACAGTAGATGGAAAGAGACTAAGAAAGGAATCACACTGCTTCCTGAACATTTAGTAGAGCCAGTCATGAAGCATTTGCACGAGGCCACTCACTAGGGAAGGGGCTCATTAACCACCTATGGCAAGCTGTGGCTCACAGGTCCTGGAATTTCTAAGGCCACACAATAAGTAATTGCCGGGTGTGTTGTGTGCCAGAAGTACAACCCCAAGACAGATCCCCAGCGAAAGAAAGAAGGTAAACAATACCAAAGAAAGAGCCCATTTGAGGACCTGCAAATTGTCCCTTACCCAGATGCCAAGGGTCCAAGGGTGGAAATATTTGCTGGTCGTTGTTGACACCTTTTCAGGATGGGTAGAAACCTATCCTACCAGACCAGAGAAATCCTCTAAAGCAGTAGAAGTCTTACTGAGGGAAATAATACTTTGCTTTGGCCTCTGTGGCAGCATCCAGAGTGATAATAGACCTGCATTCATTTCAGAAATTGCACAGGAGGTTAGTAAATTTTTAGGAATCTAGTGGAGACTTCACATGGCATGGAGAGCTCAGGCTTCTGGGAAGGTAGAAAAGGTTCGAGAGGGAACAGTGCTGTTTGCTCAGCTCTCACCCCACGTTCAGTCACTTCCCCCACTTCCCATAAGCAAATTGGACCCTTCTGGTGCTGATTCCTAGGTAGGGTGGTTGTGTACATTCTGGGACCCCGTAGGTCTCCCCTGCAAACTCTCCTGTGAGGCTGGGAGTTTCTCCCACCATTACCACAACCCTCACAGGCTTTTAGTCAAAGGTTTTGAGTCTCTATTTCCCCACACTGGAATCCTGGGTTGCTTGGTCTGTCTCGCACCCCAGTCATTCCTCCTGCTGTATCTACGTGCAAATGTGGGACTCCTGCTCCTCCAGTCCCTGCCCCACAGTCTGCTTGTGGCTGTCTCTCCCACTCAAGTCCTTCAGCCCCCGCCTTGCAGTGAGTCCTCTCTGCCAGGCTGCCCATCTCTGCCCCTCACTAAGGTCTGGATGGATATTTCCTCTTTAACTTCTTGGTTGTTGGAATTCCATACAGTTCGATTTTCTCACAGTTCTGGTTATTTTTTTGTTTTTAAATTTGTTGTTTTCCTTCTTTTGGTTGTGGGAGGAGGCAAACTATATCTACCTATGCCTCCATCTTGGCCAGATGACTCTTTTCTGCATTAGCTGATTCTTTTTTTAGACTTTTTTTAAAAAACTGATTTCAGAGAAAGGCAGAGGGAGGGAGAGAAAGAGAGAGAAAGAGAGATTAGTTGTTCCACTCATTTACATTCATTGGATGATTCTTGTACGTGCCCTGACCTGGGATGAAATCCACAACCTTGGCGTATGGGGACGACAGTCTGAACAATTGAACTTCCCAGCAAGGGCCTAAAGCATTTTTTAATAAAGGGATCCTGGTGTCTTTTTCTTTTCTTTTTTTACAATGGTCACACAATATTATAGGAGTGTTAGGTGTGTAGCAGTGATTCGATATTTATATAATTTACCAAGTGATCCCCTCATTAGGTCTAATTGTCACCTGGCACCATGCAGAGCTATTACAATGTTACCGAATATATTCCCTAGGTTATCTGCTGCGGTCCAGCCTCAGCTAGGTCCAGGGTTTCCTGAAAGGTGGGTAAGGTGTCGGAGATGGGAGACAGATGACAACACGCCTCAGAGGACAGTGATGCTCTGTTCCGTTTATTGCAAGTACAAGCAGGTTTTTATACTTTCATTTTTAGCAGTGATTGACATTTGCGATTAGGTAAAGCAGAAAAAAATTAATACAAAGGTAACCAGGAAAAGTACAAAAATTCCCATAGATTCAGTTGTATTAAACAAAGATTATTTTAACCAGAAGAGCCATAAATCAGACGATTAGAAATAGCTGTATGTACAGAGTTTAAATGTCTTATTGTTTATTAAAGTTCTCAGAATTTGTTATGGGGCAAAAGGATATGCTAAATTGAATAGAGGTTATAGGAAATTTATTATAAGGCCTTTGTGATGTCTAACTTACCTATTTACCTTTTCTGTCTAAAATATTTCTCTATGTACCATGGACTCTAACTCCCTGGTAACTGTTTCTACGTGCTTAACTTATAATAGTTAACCAGCTTTTCTTATTTCTTTGCCTGTCTAATTCTACTTGATATATATTCCTATTCAAGGTAAAGGCAGGGCTGTTACTCCAACAACTTTTAGACACTCAGGGGCTATTTCATTAGAGGGGATTTTATTCTCTGGTCAAGAAATTATTTTATACAACTTCATTGGAATTATGCAAATCAATAAACCTGAGATATAGGTATCTGACAATCCCACCACCTTTTAATCTCCAAAACAAACATGTAAGGAGAGATAAACAGGAAATTCAGCTACAATAAACCCTTTTTATTCCTTAGTTAATAAACACCAGGGAGGTCTGCTTTGAGCTGGCCTTTCCATGAAATTTAGACTATTATAAGGAACTTGAACTTCATCCTTATTGACCATTCTAATGCCACCCTCATTATATGCTCCTGTATAAGGCAATGGGAGATCTGGAAACCTCTGGAGACAATTAGCTCCTTTTGGGGGATACCATAATTTGCCAATAATCTAATATGCTACCCAGGGGTGTCTTTGGACTGTGGGTAGGGGTCTATATATTTTTTTCTCGTTTTCTTGAAAGACTCTTTGTATCTATGGGTAAGGAACAGGCATGGGAAAGTCCGCCAATAATTCAACCTATTGTAACTGATTTATGAATTCTTTTTATGGGAACAATCGGGGATAATTTCTTACTCAGGTTTATAAACACATTTAAAACAATTTGGCCGTAATTCAATAGTCTAGGGAGAACTAGTTGTCCCTTCAGAATTCCCCTCAAAATCAATCATTGACTCTTTTCGAGCCTCTTTCTTCTCATAGCCTGTTCTTATGCGAATCAGGGTACAAAGTAAGACCATGATTAATTTAGCAAAGAAATTATTAAAAGCAATCCCCAGAAAAATTACCACCCCCCTTTGTATGCCATGCTCTCTTCCAGGAAGATGGATTCCTTGAATGCCCTCTTTCCATGTTCAGACCTTGTCAAAAAACATGGTTGGAAGAGGGCGTGGCAGTTGTCCTTCACATCCCTGTGACTGCTCTGTAACTACCAATCTGTACTTTTGAATCCCTTCACTTTTTCCACCCAGCCCCACAAACCTCCTCCCATCCAGGGATCAGCAATGTGTGTGATACCTGACGGGATCTTGTCTTTTTGTTTTTTCTTCAACTGGTGGGGAAAAAGAAAAAACAACTCTGTAATTCTAATTTGTGGCCAACAGGTTCATTTGGAAGATGGTGATTGGTCCTTACAGATGGGGTAGGGGAAGCCCCAAGTTTCTTTATTTTAAATATAATACAAAATATCCTCATATTTTGTATTGCTTCCTTTCATTGTTTTTACATTTAATCCTCACCTGAGGACATGTTTTGTTGACTTTAGAGAGAGGGAAGAGGAGAGAGAGAATGAGACATGGAGAGAAGGTGGATGTGAGAGAGAAACATTGATGGTTTGCCTCCCACACATGCCCGACTGGGGGTCAAAGCAGCAACCTGGCTGTGTGCCCTGGCCAGGGATCCAACACCCAAACTTTTGCTTTGAGGGACAATGCTCCAACCAACTGAGCCACCCCACCAGGGCTGTAAGTATTCTTTATGATTATTTTAATTACCTTTGCCCAGAAGGTGAGGGGAAATGATAATATTTATAGCCAAGAACCTAATGATGTTCCCCTCTTTGGGAGAACAGAAAAGCCCGGCTACAGAGTCCATCCTGTGCCCAGGGCCACAGACGCAGGAGGCGGGCCCTGGATGGAGGGGCAGCTTCAGAGCCGGCAGATGAGGGGAAGGACTTTTCTTTAGTGTGGACCTGCACAACCCTTCCCTCCTGTCCCCCATGGTGACCTCTGAGGGAGCTCTGGGCTTGGGCCTCAAGCCCCTTTCAGTATTGGCCTGTCTTGGTCCCTCTGAGTCGCTGTAACAAAATACCACCGACCAGGTGACTTGGAGGCAACACTGTGTGTGGCTCACAGTTCTGGACGCTGTGAGTCCTGGATCAAGGCTCCTGCACGGCCACGTACAGGTGGGGGCCTTCCTGTGTCGTCACTTCACAGGAGGGGAAGGGACAAGACGTCTCTCTGGAGCCTCTTCTCTAAGAAACGCATCCCACTCACAACTGCTCCGCTCTCATGATCTGAGCTCCTGCCAGTGCCCCACCTCTTATAATATGTGTGGGATTTATCATCTATTTTTAAAAAAGCAATTTATTAATTGATTTTACAAAAGAGAGGGAAGGAAAGAGACAGAGATGGGAAGAGAGCAAGAGAGACAGACATACAGACAGACAGAGAGACACTGATTGGTTGTTGAACTTATCCATGTATCCATGATCCAACCTGCATCCAACTGAGCTACTGGCCAGGGCTGGGGGTTATAAATTCAGCACATGGACTGATTGTCACAAACACACAGACCACAGCATGGCCCAAGGTGCATTTGGTCCACCGTATTTCCAAATATGAAGCACCCTGTTAAATTACTGAGGAAGGAATTGTCTGATTCATGATTGTATTAAAAAATCCCCCATATATTAGTTATTTTCATAACATGCACCAATTCTGGCAGACTTGGAAAATAATGGGTCTTCATCTCATTCTAAATTCTTTTTCCTTCTCTGCTGCCTTGGGCTATGAGAGGTCAGAGAGGCGTCCACATTCAATGAGAGACAGAAACATGAGAGACACTCACACACACACACAGTAATCACACAGGAGGTGACGACGCCCCGGCAGAACTTCCTGAGAAGCTGGCACCTCCTGCAGGGGGATTTGAAACAGGAAAAGTGTGTGTGTGTGGGGGGGGCGTCACTGAAGGGCAGACACTTCTCTGTGTCCTTCTGTCTGTAGCTGCGTGTGTGTCAGTCATTGGATCTCATTTCATGACCCAGGATTTTTAAGTCACAACTGAATACTGCATGGCAATTCACACTCTTCTCCTCACACCTGACCATAAACCTGGGAGGTCTAAGAAAAGTGGAATTTTGTTCAGGGTGGAGGAGCTCCATGGCTCTTAACATACAAGGCTGCACCCAGGTTGCAAGGGACCATCCCTTTTCTCTCACTAACTGGGACTCACTAACTGGGGCATAAAGACCCGCAGGGACCCTCCTGAGTCTGGCCCCACCTGAAACACTGCCAGCACTTCCTCATCTCCCACCTGCCCAGCCCAGGCAGGAGGGATACTTCAGGACCAGGCAGGCTCAGCACAGTCCCACTCAGGGTGCTGCCCACCCACAGGTCCCAGTCCCTCTTGGGCTGACCCCTCCTGGTTCTGCCCTGAGAGTGGACACAAGGCAGCCCTCACCTGGCTGGTCTGAGATCCACAGCTCTGTGCAGGGATTCCTCAGGGAGGGTGGCTTCTGACCCCAGTTGCAGGGACAGAGTGTGTGGTCCTGATCTCCCCACAGATATGCCACTACAATGTCATTTGTTCTGTCAGTGATACCATCTGGGTGAGGAATCTGGGGTGTCTCTAAATTACAGCAACTTGTCCCATGCAGATCCCCCTCAGGCACATCTGGTGACTGGGGACAGTGATGGTCAGTATTGAGATGTCCTCAGGAGCAGTGGGGAGGAGGCAGAGAAAGTCTCCCCTGTTCCTGGGGAGGAGCTGAGCTTAGAGTCACATGTCATTGGGATGCAGGGACATCTGGGCCAGGAGCTCATGTCATGGTGTTTCCCACTGGCCTCTTTCCTTCAACTCCTTTTCTTCTCAGTACCCCATCCCCAAGTCCCTCACACTCTCATCCCTGTGACCCAGGCTGGTCTTCCTGTGGGTTCTAGTCCCACAGCTCTTGCTGGTCACACCTCTCTTCTGTTCTGTGGCTTTTCCTGAAACAGAGCGAACCCCCAATATCCCACATGGAAATCCTTTTATTATTTTGATTAGAAAACATTTGGGACCATTAAGCTCCAGAAATCACTCAGGCAGTAATCCCAGAGAGCGCACATTCTGAGATTTTCATTGTGCTGACCTGAGAGCCACTTTCTCAATCTTCTGCTTGACTTTACCCCACTGTAGAGAAAATGCTGTGCCTTTCATATCATGTGACCACATGTGAATGACCTTTCCCCACCCAGAAAAAAACAAAAACCAAAAAACCCTTAAACGTGCATTTAAGTCCTTTCCCCACCCTGGGCCCTACCACATCACAGAATTGCATGGTTCAAAATCTGTCTGAGGTCAGGATGGCTTGTGGGCTTGTCAAGATCTACTCGAATTTCTCCTGAAAAACTGTTGTCAGAATGTTGGGCATGATGTCCAAGTTAGCACCTTTTTCAACTTAAAATAATTTTCTTTTTATTTTCCCATCAATATTTATCCCCACATTCCCTCTCCCACCTGCACCAACCCCAGCCTCCATATTATGATATGTTGTCTGTGTCCATGAGTTAAAATATATATACCTATTAAACATGTATATAGCTTATTCAGTAATATCCCTGATAATTCTAGCTCCCATCTGACACCATACATATTTATGATGATGTTATTGACTATTTTCCCTAAGCTGTACTTACACGCTAGTAATAAATGTTGAGGACAGATATGGGACAACCAGCACATTGTCATTGACTTGGGTGGAAGTTATGAGAGGAGCTAGGGAGGGTGAGTGGAGAAGTGGTGAAGAGCACAGCAGGACAATCTCAGAGTATCTCCCCGTAAATTACTGATGAATGACAATCACCAAATGGTGAATGTATGATGGGTAGACCTGGCCCTCACCAACCTGATGAGTCACCAGGATGAATGTACCCACTGTTGGGACAGGTGGGTACAGTGTCCAGTCCTTGTTCTTTCTTCTTCCACAGTCCTGGCTCCCTTGGTGGCCTGATCCACGCTCACAGATTTAAATGTCATTCTCGTAGCATCACCTCCACATCTGTGTCTCCAGCCGACATTTCTCCTCAATGTTCCCACACTCATCTGTCCAAACTGACACCTCACTGGTGTGTCTAACACACATCTCACCTTGACCTTCTCTTCAGCTGAAAGCTTGAAATGCCCACCCCTCCCCCACACATGCTCCTGCCAGCGTCTTCCCCCTCTCTGCTGATGTAACCCCACCTTTCTGCTGGCACAGTACAAATGTGGGGTACCCTTCTTGACTCCTTCCCCACATCCCAGATTTAATCTTTATGAAATGCTGTGAAATCCATCTTCCAAATGCATTCAGTGTCCAGTCCCTTCCCACTGTTTCCACCGCTCACAGCCCTGTTGGAACATCCAGCACCTGCAGCCTGGAACCATGGGAGCTTCCCCACACCTTTCCCTCCTGCCTGGCTGGTCCCTTGTCTCCTGATTCTGTTCTCAGCCCAGCAGCCAGACTGACCCGGTGGCCCCAGGGCTCTCTGTTGGGGAGGAACTTTCAGAGGAAGCCACTGAGGACTTCATCTCCTTGGCTATGGCCTTCCAGGACTCAGCATCTGCAGAATGAGGACAGTGTCTGCAGTGGATTAAGGATAGTGAATGCTGGAACAGTTCCTGCTTTAAGCAGGTGTTCTCACCTTCTGATTGGTCAGCTCTCTGACTCCACATGGACACCCCTGAGGTCTACAAGACAGGGGGCCCTGGGAAAGCTTGGGGTGACTCCTAGGCTACAAAGAGGCACTCCATTAGAATCAGGGCACTCAACCAGCCATGGCCAGAAGCTCCAAGAGGTACATTCAGATGTGCAGGAAGGAACCCTTAATTTCCCATGGAGCTCTGATGGTCACAGGGAACATCAATGGGGAGCCATGTGGTCCCCTTGTCTTGTGGCACACAGTCTGTCCCTCCTGGGTTGTCTCACACCTCGTTGTACACTTATGACCTTAAAGTGACTGGAAATGGCTTAGTAAACGGGTGATAGGTTGGTGAGCAGTACAACATGTGTTCTGTGAGGTCGGCAATTTGGACTATGTTGAGTTCACTGACATACAGGGGTGCAGCATGCTATTGCACTTCACTGATACTGCAGTTTTTAATTGAACACTCACCTGAGAGTTGTTGTTACTGATTTTACAGAGAGAGGAAGGAAGAAAGAGAGAGAGAAATATTGATGTGAGAGAAACATTGATCGGTTGCCTCATGTATCCGCCCCAAACACAAATTGAAATGCAAGCCAGGCACATGCTCTTAACAGAGATCGAATCCGTAACCTTTTGGTGTGTGGGCGACGCTCCAGCCGAGCCCCCCAGCCAGGCTATGTTTGTATTACAACTGAAGGTAAGATTTCCCAGCAGCAAAATGATTACAACTAATTAGAGGCTCGAATGATTGTGAGCATTTTTATTAACAAGAACATGTATTTTAATAAAGGCGTGTTCATTACCTTTTAGACATAACAGTATTGAACCCATAATAGACTACAGTACAGTGTAAGCCTAACACTTATATTCATAAGGAAACCAAAAAAATTTTGTGACTCACTTCAGTGGGATATTTGCTTTATTGTGGTGGTTTGGACTTGAACCAGAAACATCTTCAAAGTATTTCTATATTGCAGATGTAAAAATGGTGTGTCATCTACATGGTACTCAAAACTACTATTTAACTGACCCATCACTGTAGGACAGCTCCCTGTTCTAGTGACAGTGTCTTTATTGATGTGGCCCAGCCCCCACCTCTGCTGTGGCAGCCACAGCACAACCTGCACTTATGCTGCCATTGATGCCCCCACATGTCCCCACAGTGCTGCCCCCCTAAACCTGCAGGGGCCTCTGCTCTGTGAATCCCCCAGTTTGTACTGGGGCCCCCACTAGAGCGAAGGGCTGGGGGAGGCGGCGGCCGAGCAGAGCAGAGTTGCAGCAGGAACGTGTCTGAGATGAGACATTACAGGCCCCCTGCTCTCTGCTGATTCCAGAATCCGGTTCCCTGGAGGAGGCTGGGGAAAGGTGGGAGAATAATCACCCCCAGGGAGGTAAGAGCAGGATGAGTCTGAAACTTCCACTCTCGACACCACAGATTCCTGAGTGCAGGGGCCACCCTGGCCACTTGGGGACAATGACAGGCAAAATGCCTCCTGTTGCTGTCAGATGGGGACACCCAGAGGAGGATGAGATGAGAAGAACTATTCTGCTACAGGAAAACACAGAATACTGCCCTCTGTAACAACATGGGTGGGCCTGGAGAATATTATGCTTAGTGACTTGGTCAGAAAAAGCTAAGAACCCTGCGATTTCTCTCACACGTGGGACATAAACCTGAAACTCATGGGCACAGACAACAGTGTGGTGGTTCCCAGAGGGAAGGGGGTTGGGGGAGGAGGGGCCTCATACCTGGTGAGAGAGGATGGTTTGACTCTCGGGGGTGGGCACACAGTGCAATGTACAGATCCTGTATTGTAGAAATGTGCACCTCAAACCTATACCATCCTATGAATAAGTGCACCCCAATACATTTAATAAAAAGACATACCCCTATCATTTAATATAAATACTGCAATAACTTATTTTTAAATAGTCAGAAAAGGTACAATATCTGCAAAAATAAAAAAAGCACAAGTACTCAAAAGATGGGGGTTGCAGGACAGACCTAGGCCTGAGCCCAGGCTGTCGCAGCCACAGGAAGCCCTCACTGAGCACAGCCCTGGAGCCACCACAAGAGATGCGTGACCCTCAAGTCCCTGGGATCCCAGATCCTCGTGGGACAAGGTTCTCCTGAAGTGGCAAGGACAAAAGAGGAATATAGATAACCTAGACGAGGAATGAGCAAGATGGGGATGGTCTCACCCCAACTCTACTAGGACAGGACTGTCCGCAGGAGAGAGGACACAGGTCGCTGTAGGGAGAGCAGCCTGGTGACCACCTCCTGACATGATACTGATAAAAACATAGACACATTCCAATGCCAGCTGCAGAAACAGGAGTCAGGGATCCTTAAAGTCCCAAGGGGAGGCTGTAGTGACTGTTTTAGCACCGAGTCCAAGGAACGAAGCTCTGTCACACTGGGAAAGAGAGTTGTCATGAACAAACTCAGGCCAGTTTCAGAAGTGTCACTTTCTCCTACAGCCTACTCTGAGAATCCCCAAAACCCAGCTGTGCCCCTCGATCCCAATGACCACCACTTCATGCCCTCAGGGTCTCACCATTAGAAGCTGTGAGAAACATTTGAGAGCTCTGGGCACTGTTGCTGCCTGGGGAAGACACAACAGCAGTTATGGGATGGGGGAGCCCCCCTCATAGACTCCAGCCCACACTCTCCCAAGGGTCCCAGACATCACCTCCCAACACCCAGACTTACAGGCAGCCTTAGTGTAGCTCTCCCTGCCTCTGCCTGTGGGAAGAAAATGTTCTGTGAGAAGTCAGGGGGAAAGCTGGGTCCTGTGACCCTAATAGAACTCCACACTTCTGAAGCAGAGGGAAGTTTCCAGAGCTGTGACTGAACACTCAGGGTAGGACCAGGAAATACAGAGAAAGTATGTGTGCAGGTACTAGACCAGCTGCCCAGTGTATGCTGCCGTGTCTTCAGCAGGGACCTTCCCCTCTGACTGTGAGAGCTGGGAATCAGTCCCCATCACTATAATTATTAGGTAATGAATGTGTACTTTACTTTCCCATGGGCCTCACTAAAGAGTCAGTGTTAGCAAACACGCCCCAGATGGACAAGCACCCGTGTAAGGACACCATGCCCATTAAGGGGGCAGAGCACACTTCCACCTTGGCTTGACCCCCAGGGGTACAGGAAACTCAGACCCCACCCCTTGCCCACCTGAGCACTTTCTGCTCCACAGCACAGCTCCAGCAGCCACAGCTCCAAGGAGACCCACGACAGCAGTGATGCTGACGATGATGATGATGGTGGTCTGAGGAGCGGGCACTGGGAGTGAAGGTGAGAGGCCAACCTCAGGCCTGAGTCCTGACCTGTTCAGGGACCCCTGAGGAGACTGTCTGTGCCCACACCTCCTCACCCCATCTCAGGGTCAGGGGCTCAGGCAGCCCTTGGTGCTGCACATGGCACGTGTATCTCTGCTCCTCTCCAGGGGGCACGACCATGGCTGCCCACTTCTGGAAGGTCCTGTCCCCAGCAGGCCTGGTCCCCACAAGCTCCGTGTCCTGGGTCAGGTCCTCCCCTTCATACTGCCAGGTCAGGGTGATGTCCGCAGGGTAGAAGCCCAGGGCCCAGCACCTCAGGGTGACCTCACGGTGAGAGATGGGGTGGTGGGTCAGGTGTGTCTTTGGAGCGTCTGAGGGGTGGGTGGGAAAATTTGGAAACTTTGCATGGCCATGGGACAGTCCAGCAGTGCTCATGTGACCACCCTGAGAGTGGACAGGACAGCGGGGGGCAGGGGGGAGTGAGAGCACCACCCAGACACCAGCCTGGCAGAGGCATCTAGGATAATCTCCTATTTCCTTGAATGGTGTAGACTCAGATCCATAACCTTGTATAGGAGTGTCCAGGTATTTAAGGGAGACACAGACTCAGGCAGAGGATGAATAACTCAGAAAAGCCAGAGTCGGGCCTCCACAAACCCACTCAGCCAGAGAACCAGGGAGAGAGTTCTAGTGCACCAGGTGCTGCAGGGTGTGAGGGAACCGCTCTGGGGTGTTTCAGGGAGACGCTGGGTCCCTTATTGTCCTTTGGAGAAAGCTGGGCCCGTGGGGCAGTCACAGAATAAGGAAACCTGGACTCTTCCATCTTCGGAGACTGAGGGACATTCTGTCACTGCCTCATTCCCCTCTTCTCCTTGTAGGAAGCCGCCCCAGCCCACAGATCCCCTCCTCTGCAAGGCCCGCGCCCTGGCACCTGCTCTTTGCAGCATCTCCTTCCCCTTCTGCAGGAGCAGCTGGAGGCAGCGCACACATATGACCTTCAGGAACAACCTCCTGACGTCCGCCTCAGGGACCTGCACCAAGTTGCTCCCGGAGAGTGGGTCCACTTTGGCGGCCGGCCGTTGTCCAGGAGCGCAGGTCCTGGTTCAGGAAGACGTAGTCGGCACCGTCGTAGGCGAACTGACTGAATCCCCGGAGGAAGCGCCAGCTGGAGCCCAGGACGCTGCTGGTCATTTCCTGCAGGGTGTGAGACCCTGACCCCGCCAGCCCCTGTGGTCATCACCGCACCACTGAGCTCCACCATTTCCACGCCGCAGCCTGGGGGTGTTGCACAGATGCGAAGACCCGGGGCGACCCTCGCCCGTCCGTGGGGATGGGGCTTGTACCCGGACCCAGCGCGCCCGCTCACCGTCCTCGCTCTGGTTGTAGTGGGCTCGCAGGTTGTTCAGGTTCGCTGTGTTCATCCGCTGATCTTGCTTGATTTGCACCCTCTGGTCCTTCCAAAAATCTGGGCCCTCCTGCTCCACCCACGCTTGCGCCAGCTCTGGTACCCGCGGCTCCAACTTCGGGTTCGCGGCGTCGCTGTGGAACCGCAAAATCTCCGTGTTGTCCACGTAGCCGACGACGATGTACCGCTTCTTCCCGCCGCCGGGTTCGTACACGGCGGTGTGGGAATTTGCTCAGGCTGTGGGGACCTGGGAGCGGGGAGGACAAGGGTCCTAGGTTCACCTTGCAGTCCAGTAGGGGCAGGCTGCGGTGGGTGAGGTGGGAGGAGACAAGGAAAAGGGGGCGGTGATTGAGAGGAGGGGGCGGGGCCGAGGAGGGAGTCAGGGTTTGGGGTCTAGGCGGAGGGTGCTGGGTTATCGCCGGATCCCCTCGCTCCTGCCCCGCAGAGGCCGTCCCTCCCGACCCCGCACTCACTGGCCCAGGTCTCGGTCAGGGCCAGGGATCCGAAGAGCAGCAGGACAATTATCAGCGCCATCACCAGAAATGGAAAGTCAATGGAGAAGGAGTTCCGGTTCTTGGTGCGGGTTTTATATACACGACACCACTGTGATGGTGATTGGCTGCCCCAGAGTTCGTTCGCCCAATAGTATTCGGAGGAGAGTCCGGAGTTTCTTACTGGGGACTTAACCTGTTTCTTAACCTGTCCTCCTACAGAGACCCACCTGCCTCTTCCCTGTGGGAGGGCCACCTCTGCTTTCTCTTTGCTAATTCAAAACGAAGGGGTCCAGGTAGCACATTTAACTATTTATGATCCTCATTCCGCTGACTCCTCTCCTCTCATCACACTCAACACGTCCCTGACAGTTGTTTGGCTTTTCAGTAGGTGTCCCGCTCTCTGCACCTGATGTCACTTTAACTCGGTGTGATCACCTTAACCCTGCACCTGTTACCCCCTTTACACCATGGAGACAGTTGTGTTGTGCTGACTGACCACCTACTGGTTCCCAGGATTGATTTACAGGAAACTCCTATTGATGGTGCTGCTTTAATTTGGTTACAGAGGGATCTTATCTGAAGGATGACCAGGGATATTACTGAGAGGGACATGCAGTGACTTCCATGGTGGACACAATCGAGAGCTCTCATCCACTGGAAATGAAATCTGGCCAGCACGCTGAACTCACTGCTCTAACTTGGGCTTGTTGCCTGGACGAAGGTCCAGTAGCCCATGTTTACCCTCAGAGTCGTGTGCACCTGGTGCAGCCATGACTGTGGGATGATGGGGAAGTGGGGAGGCCTCCTCACTTCCTCAGGGAAGCCCCCAAAGAAATGGAAAAATGGTTGCAGGATTATTAGATGCCACATAGGACCCAAAAACAATAGGCCACTATCAAAATTCTGGGGCATTCTAAAGCTGCCACCATGGAAGGGAAAGGAAGTCATTTTACCGACACTGAACCTAGGCAGGTGACATTGAACAGATACATTATCCAGACCCAAGAATGTTGTATTTAATCAGTAGAAGATGATCATTTACAGTTTTAACAGACAACTATGGAAGGAGAAAAGAGAGTCAGCAGCCACTGTCTTGTGGCTGCATGTCTGTGAAACAAGAGAAGTATCAATGGGTCCCGATTTCAAAAGTTGTTGTTATTACTGTTCGCAGAGAAACCATTCTGAACACCACCGGGCAGAGATGTCTGTAAATACCCCAGCCTCACTGCATCTTGGACACTTGTGGGAGGCCCTATGGCATACCCAGCCTCTACCTCATTTGGTTTTACCATGGCCCATTTAACTGTGGGTGGGAAACTCAACATTTCTGGGTCCATCCAGTGCACCCCAGCTGCTCCCTGGCCATGGCTGCCCAATGGCAACAATATTCCTGGTGGATCCGACCACACGGGCCATCTAAAAGAAATAAAAGGGGGTGCTTGGAGGGTTAATAGCATTTCATCTATTCAATCAAAAACTTCATAGAGAATCAACTGTAAAAAAACAAAAAGAAAAAGAAAAAACAAAAAAAAACCCCTTCAATCCTGGCTGTGTGGCTCAGTTCACAGGAGCATCCTTATTACAGTAAATGTTGTGGGTCAGAGACTCAGTCAGGGCACCTACCTTGGTTGTGAGTGTGATCCTCCATCCAGACACAGGTGAGAGGCAACTGTTGAATGCTCCTTTCCCTCTCTCCCCTCCCCCCGCATTGGTGAAGATATCTAAAGTGAGGATTTTCAAAGAAATCTTCACCTGTGGAAAGTAGCATCTCCATGGAACAACCCTTATTTTATGTGTACCATGCCAGCATATGGGAGAGATAGCACGCGGTTTCTCCCATATAGAAAGCACATCTCCATTCTCTAGGATTGATTGTCTTCATCGAGGGGATAAAATCTGCATTGTTTTTTGGACAGGTATTGCCCACATTCACGTTAAAATGAAATTTCTGGAGACACTTCAGTGTCTTTAAAGAAAGGAGATTCCCTTCAACAGCTGCCCTGGTCAGTGGGGAAACATATTTCTTCTATAATTTTATGGATCTTTTTCAAGCTCATCATACTCTGGATTGACTTAAAGATCTTCCCATGAAGCACCAGTTTCAAACAGCTTCCAAGATCGTTGTGGATTTTATCTAAGAAATGGTACTGAGTAAATAATTACTTAATAAAACAATTAAAGTTATTATTGAAGCTGACTTCCGATTTATCTTCTCAGCTGTGGTTTCCACACCACAAGAGCACAGTAGGAGTTCTAGGTCCCTGAGGACCAGCAGGGAGGGGCTGACACTGAGGATGCAGGAAACCAAAACCTTGGCTGCAACAACTATAGATGAGAGTGTAAAAGGACAGTGACATCAGTGTAAAAATGGAATTCACCATGTAGGAGGGGGCACAGGTGACCTCCAGCATCAGTCTCTGGAGGGCATTGGTGGCGGCTGCAGGGTGAGAATGTGCTGCAGCTTCTGGGGGTGTCTCTGCAGGAGAAGCACCATGGAGACCCTGGGCCAGACCCAGGACAATGGGCGTGGCATCAGGATATAACCACAGGATGGTGCCCTCAGCCACATCTAGAGACTGGGGCCAGAGATGGGCATCACTGAGAAGCCCTCAGGGGCAGCAGGCAGGAGGCAGAGAAAGTGTCCCCTGTTCCCTGGGTGGAGCTGACTTAGGGTCACGTTGTCACAGGGGTGCAGAGGCATCTGCACCAGGAGCTCCAGCCTCGGTGTTTCCTGCTGGGCCCTTTCCTTCAGCAACTTCTCTTCTCAGAACCCCGTCCCCAAGTCCCTCACACTGTCACCCCTGTGACCCGGGGCTGGTCTGCCTGTGGGTTCTGGTCCCACAGCTCTCACTGCTCATGGCCTCAGGTCTGTTCTGTGTCTTCTCCTGAAATAAAGTGAGCCCCCAATATCCCACATAGAAATCCTTCTAAGTTTAAAGTAGAAATGTTTGGGGTCTCTTATTTCCTCCAGAAATCAACCAGGGGAATAATTGCAGAGAGGGAGCACTTGGGATGATGTTGAACTGAGAACCAGGTTCACAGGGTGATCACAGGGTGGTCACAGGGCACATTACTGGGGAGCCGTGAGGTCCCCCTGTCCCGAGGCACACAGTCTGTCCCTCCTGTGCTGTCTCCACACCCCATGGTAAGTGTATGAACATAAAGTGACTTAGAACAGGTTAAGAAACAGGGTGAAGGTGTAGGCAGAATAATACCTACTAGAAACAATACACCTTGGAGCTTTTAATCTAAATCACTTCTGATTTACTTATATATATATTTATGAGTAATATTAAATTAATGCAGACACACTGAGATGACTAAATAACATTCCAATGCTGGGTGCAGAAACAGCAGTCAGGGATCCTTGAAGAAGTCCCCAGGGAAAGCTGTAGTGACTGTTTTAGCAAAAGTCCTGTAGAAAGCAGCTCTGTCATACTGGGAAAGAAAGTTGCCATGAGCAAATTCAGGTCAGTCTCAGAAGTGTCACATTCCCCCACAGTCCACAGCATGCTCGGAATGTCCCACTCTGAGAACCCCCCAAACCCAATCTTGCCCCTCGGACCCAATGCCCCCCACTTCCTGCCCTCAGGGTCTCACCATCAGGAGCTGTGAGAGACACATCAGAGCCCTGGGCACTGTCCCTGCCTGGGGAAGACACAACAGCAGAGTTACAGGGTGGGGGAGCCCCCCTCACAGACTCCAGCCCACACTCTCCCAAGGGTCCCAGACGTCACTTCCCCAACACCCAGACTAAAAAGCAGCCTGAGTGTAGGTCTCCCTGCCTCTGCCTGTGGGAAGAAAACATTCCGTGAGAAGTCAGGGGGAAGGCTGGGTCCCATGACCCTAAAGGAGCCCCACACTCCTGAAGGGTAGAAAAGTTTCCAGAACTGTGACTGAACACCCAGGGTAGGATAAGGAATACAGGGAAAGTATGTGTGCTGGATCTGGACCACCACTTGTCTGCATGTCTTCACTCAGCAGGCTCCTTCCCCTCTGACCTGTGACAGCTGGGAGTCAGTCCCCATCACTAGAACCATCAGGTGATAAATGTGTCCCTCACTTTCCCACAGGCCTCACTAAAGAGTCAGTGTTGGCAAATAGGTCCAAGATGGACAAGCACCCATGTGGGGACACGATGCCCATTAAGGGGGCAGAGCACACTTCCTCCTGGACTTGACCCCCAGGGGACAGAAAACTCAGCCCCTGCCCCTTGCCCACCTGAGCACTTCCTCCTCCACACCACAGCTCCAGCAGCCACAGCTCCAAGGAGACTCAGGGCAGCAGCAATGCCCAAGATGGTGATGGTGGTCTGAGGAGGGGGGTCTGCGAGTGGAAGGTGAGAGGTCAACCTCAGGCCTGAGTCCTGACCCTGCTCAGGAACGCCCTGAGGAGAGGCTCTGTGCCCACACCCCCTCCTCACCCCATCTCAGGGTCAGGGGCTCAGGCATTGTGTGGTGCTGTGCATGGCATGTGTATCTGTGCTCCTCTCCAGGGGCACGGCCACAGCCAACAACTTCTGGAAGGTCCTGTCCCCTTCAGGCCTGGTCTGTACCAGCTCCATGTCCTGGGTCAGGTCCTCCCCTTCATGCTGGCAGGTCAGGGTGATGTCTGCAGGGTAGAAGCCCAGGGCCCAGCACCTCAGGGTGACCTCACGATCAGAGATGGGGTCGTAGGTCACATGTGTCTTTGGAGGGTCTGAGGGGAGGGTAAGAAAATTCAGGAACTTTGCATGGTCATGGGACACTCCAGCAGTGCTCATGTGACCACCCTGAGAGTGGACAGGACAGAGGGGGTGGGAGAAGGGAGAGCAACACCCAGTCACCTGCCTGGGCAGATATTCTCTTAGTCCTGAAAAGTTGCAGAATCAGGGCAAGAACCCAGGGTAACAGTGCCCAGGCCTTTAAGTGGTGACACAGCCTTAGGTGGAGGCAGAGTGAGTCACCAGTGCTGGAGTCAGGTCTCCTGGAGAATTGTCTCAGCCCCAGAACCAGGGAGAGCGTCCTGGTGCACCAGGTGCTGCAGGGTATGAGGGAACAACTGTGGGGTGTTTCAGGGACAGGCTGGGCCCCTTACTGCCCTGTATAGAAAGCTGGGCCCGCGGGTAAGTCATAGAATAACAAACCTGGGTGAGTCTTTCACCTCGGAGCAGGAGGGACATTCTAACACTATCCCATTGTCCTCCTCTCCTAGTAGGAAGCTGCAGCAGCCCACAGATCCCCTCCTCCTTGAGGCCCGCGCCCTGGTACCTGCTCGAAGCTGCGTCTCTCTCCCGTTTTCTAGGAAGAGGAGGAGCCAGCGCATGCACGGGTCTTCTAGTACTGCCTCCGTGGCTGTGCTGCAGGGAGCTCCGCCAACTTGCATCAGGTGATCCCGGCCGCGTGTGGGCTTCGGTCCAGGAGCGCAGGTCAGTGTTCAGGGCCATGTGGTCGGTGCTGTCGTAGGCGAACTGAGTGTATCCACAGAGGAAGCGCCCGTCCCATCTCACCACGCAGCCCCTCATTTCCTGGAAGGTGTGAGGCCCTGACCCCGCCCCGGCGTCAGGTCCCTCCACTTATTCCCACCCGGAGCAGGAGTCTGCCCGAGAGCGGACTAGTGAGGACCCGACTCACGGAGTTGAAACCAAACTGAGAATTCAAACGGGTTAAAGTCCCCATGGATTCCTTCTGGGTTGGATGTCCCGCGCCCCCTGCAGCCACTGAGTGATCTCGGACCCGGATGGTCGGGGCGACCCCGGCCTTTTGGTGGGGATGAGGGTCGGTGTGTATTTGCGCGCACGTGACTCACCGTCCTCGCTCTGGTGGTAGTAGGCGTGCAGGTTGTTCATGTTCCCTCCATACATCTTCTCGTAGTTTTTGGTGTCCCGCGTGTAGTCGTCCCAAAATTGTGGGTGCTCCTGCTCCACCCACGGCTGCTCCGTCCTCGGCACCCGCGGCTCCAGCCTCTGCCTCGCGGTGTCGCTGTCGAACCGCAGGATCTCCTTGTCTTCCGAGTAGCCCACGACGAGGTACCGGGACTTCCTGCGGCCGGGTCCGGACGTAGGGGTGCTGAAGACTGTCAGCGTGTGGGGCTCTGGTGGCGGGAAGGACACTCGTTCTGGGCCCTAGGCGGTCGGGTGGTTCAGGGCATGAGTCCTGGGAAAGGAAAGAGGGTGGGTGGTGACAGGAGGGGGAAGGGGGTCCGAGGTGGGAGTTGGGGATCTGCAGTCTGTGAGTTGCGGGTGCTGGAGGCGTGCATTCCCCGGGTCCTGTGTCCGTGCATGGTCCCCCAGCTCCTGCCCCGCACAGGCCGTCCCTCCTGAACCCGCACTAACCCGCCCAGGTCTCGGTCAGGGCCAGGGCCCCCGAGAGCAGCAGGAGCAGCGGTGGGGGGCCCCATGACCCACCCTGAGCATCTGGGAGAGTCAGCTCTGGTTGTTTGTGAGACTTTGTGCCCAGAACCACGGTGACGCTGATTGGCTGCTCTAATGTTCGCGCATCCAATGGGAGCAAGAACTGCGGAAGCGTCTTGTGTATCCCGAAGGTAGGACCTGACCAAGGTTGTAAGAGGGAGAAGTGAAACCCACAGGAGAAGGGGACTCCTCAAACCTGTGAGTACCCCCCTCACCCCATCTCGTCCTCCAGGTCTCACGCTAAGACCCTGCAGCCAGGCCTGGGGACCCGGGACTTTGCACTGAGCCCCCTCCTACACGGAGAAGTCTCTGTCCCTCAGTCCCCCTGAGTCCTGGCCCACAGGCTGTTTAATTCATCGCGTCTCATACATTTTGGTTTCAGAACATCTATACTGCCTTACAAAATAGGGAGGACTGCCAGAATAATTGTGTTTGTGTGCGTTATAGCTGCCAGTATTACCATAAGGAAAAAATAGTTTGAAAAATTATTTAGAATAACTTTGACAACCTATGACATTTTAACAGGGATAATATTTTTATAACAAGTAACTATTCCCCAAATAAAGAGTAATGAGATGAGTGGGTCTGCTTACATGTTACATTTTTTTTGCAAGTCTCAGAGCTTGTCTCTATCACCAGAAGACAATTTTCATATTTATCGCTGGATTTTCATATTTGCTGCTGTGTTTCACTTACTGTTTTGGTTTTTGTATATGAAAAATACACAGCTTCATACAAATATGTAGGAGGATCATTTTAATAACCTTTTTAGATAAGTGTGGATATTCATCTTTGATGGTTCACTGAAGCTTCACAAGTGGTAGTTCCTGAAAAGCTCTTGGGAAAGTGGAACCTGAAACAAATCCATTGAGTATTTCCTATTTTGTTACATTACTTGAGTGGCTCTTGTACTGATGCAGGATTATTTAAAGTAATGCATCGTTTCACTAATAATAGAGATCTTCCAGTGTTGCTGCATTTAATTGCACATCATCAAAAATCACAATTGTTAACATTACCACAGATCCCACTGGAAACAGTTGTCAGCTCTGGGAAGCTGTCTGGCTTACATGGTGACACAGAGGTTTTCCAAAATCTGTTTTTTTCTCCTTAGAGCCTGCATTTAATCCAAACAAGTTTTGTCAGTTGTCTACTGCCCGTTGACTCTCCTTGAGGGAGAAGCTCATGTTCATTTGAGAGTGTTTGCCAGTTCACCACACCTCAGTCATCACAGCTTCTGTGTCTCTCATTTCTTAAGTGAACTTGCTGTTCCATAAAAAAGAGGCTGACTCAGCCCTCACAGGTCACTTTGCTGGGCTCATGGTACTTGGGAAGGAATGTAGCAGAAATGTGTTTGTGCACTTTCCTGGTCCTCATAGGAGATATTTTATTTTTTATTCTTCATTTTCATTAAAGACAGTTAAGCAGTTAATGCCTTTCTAAATGAATTCCAGATATATTTATCTTCTTTTAAATATCTTTATTTCTTTTAAAAATACATTTTATTGATTATGCTATTGTAGCAGGGTGCAGCCAAGAGGGGAGCCCAAGAGGGGATTTGTAACGGAGTCCAGAAGAACTTGGAGGTAATTGGCTCCACACCACAGGGCCACACCTGCCCAGAATGCTGGCAGCTGTGGCCAATTGTGAGAAAAGCCAGAAATGGGGCTGCAGAGGAAGATTAGTGCTGGGATTTAAATGGAGGCACAGCAGCCATTGGGCATCTCTCTTTTTGGGACCACACATCTGTTTAGGACCTCGCAGCTTTGGTGTCTTGGTTGGGACCATGAGGCTTTGGAAGTGCTCCCTTTTGCCACGTGGAGGGTGCTGGGAGGACTGTGTGCATTTGTGGGGAACTTTAGCTCGTGTTATTTCAAATGAATACTAAATTCCTTTCCTTTTCACTTCCTTTCCTTTTCCTTTTCATCTCTGGCATTGAGAGAAGTCTTTCCTCTGGCGGTGGACATAACGAACCTGGGGGGGTTCCTTTCAGGTAATAGTATATTGCCTCAGCTGCCCTTGGCCCCACCCCTTTTGTACTGTAACATTTCTAGGTTTGTTTCCTTATCTTTAATCTTGGGTAATGTAATTATGATGTGCCTTGGTGTGTTCCTCCTTGGGTCCAACTTCTTTGGGACTCTCTGAGCTTCCTGGACTTCCTGCAAGTCTATTTCCTTCTCCAGATTGGGGAAGTTCTCCTTTATTATTTGTTCAACTAACTTTTCCACTTGTTGCTGTTCCTCTTCTCCTTCTGGTACCCCTATAATTCTTATGTTGGAATGTTTAAAAATGTCCTGGAGGTTCTTAAGCCTCTCTCCATTTTTTTGAATTCATTTTTCTTCATTCTTTTCTGATTGGATGTTTCTTTCTTCCTTCTGGTCCACACCATTGATTTGAGCCCCAGTTTCCTTCCCATCACTATTGGTTCCCTGTACATTTTCCTTTATTTCACTTAGCATAGCCTTCATTTTTTCATGTAACTTGAGACCAAATTCAACCAGTTCTGTGAGCATCCTGATCACCAGTGCTTTGAACTCTGCATCTGATAGGTTGCCTATCTCTTTATCCGTTAGTTGTATTTTTTTTTTTTGGAGTTTTGATCTGTTCTTTCATTTGGGCAATTTTTTTTTGTCCTGATGTGCCTGTTACATAGTGAGGGGTGGAGCGTTAGGTGTTAGGTGTTTTGGGCAGGGGGCAACCCACATCACTGGGTTGTGATGCTGTGTGTGAGGCAGGGGTCTGAGAGGGAACAATGGTGCTTGTTCTACATGCTGCTGGATTTCAGTCACTTGCCCTGCTTCCCACAGGCAATTGGGCCCTTCTGGTGCTGATTCTGGTGTGTGTGTGTGTGTGTGTGTACGTTCTAGGACACTGTGGGTCTCTCCACGGAACTCTCCTGTGAGGCTGGGAATTTCTCCCACAGCCACCTCAACCCCCACAGGTGTTTTCAATCCATGTTTGAAGCTTTATTTCCCTGCACTGGGGCCCTCAGTTGCGTGGTCTGTTCCACTCCCCAGTTTCGCCTGGATTATCTGCAAGTGAATGTGGGACACCCAATCCATCAGCCACCTTTGTGCTGAGCCCCTCCACAATCAGCTGCCTCGAGGGGTCCGCCTGCTGCTACCTTATAACGAGTCCTCTCCGCCCCAGGTGCCCATCTCCGCCCCTCTTAGTGGTCTGTATGAATGTTTCTTCTTTAACTCCTTGGTTGTGGAGCTTCCATACAGTTCGATTTTTTGTCAGTTCTGGTTGTTTTTTCTTTTTAAGTTGTGGTTGTCCTTCTTTTGGTTGTGTGGGGAGGCACAGTGTGTCTACCTACACCTCCATCTTGGCCAGAAGTCCTTCTTTCTCATGAAGAGTTGATGTACAATATTATATTAGTTTCTGCACAACTATGTGATTCGACATTTATATAAATTATAAACTGATATCCTCGATAAATCTAGTACCCATCTGACACCACTTGTAGTTATTAAACTATTAATGACTATATTCCCTGTGCTGCACTTTACATCCCCCTGATTATCCTGTAACGACCAATTTGTACTGCTTAATCCTTCCACCACTTTCACCCAGCCCACTCACCCCCTCCCATCTGGCAAACATCAGTCTGTTCCCTGCATCTATGAGTCTGTTTCTGTTCTGCTTGATGACTTAATTTTTAGATTCTACATGGAAGTGCAATCATCTGGTATTTGTCTCTCTCTTGTGACATATTTCACTCAGCACCATACCGTCCATGCATGTTGTTGCCAATGGAGAGATTTCACACATTTTTTGTGGCTGACTCATATTCTGTGGTGTAGATGCACTACTTCTGTGTTTTCCATTCATCTATTGGAGGACGCTTAGGTTGTTTCCATATTATGGCTTTTGTAAATAAGGCTGCAGTGAACACATGGATGTGTATGTCTTTTCTGTGTAGCAATTTGGGTTTCTTCAGATAAATACCCAGAAGTGGAAATGCTGGGTCCTTCTCTGTGTCAACTTATGTCACCTTTGTTTTCAAGTCTGTGTTGTCTGGTGTACACATTGCTATCCCAGCTTTGTTTGTTTCTTGGTTTCCATTTCCCTGAAATGTACTTTACATTCCTCCTCTTCCAGTCTGTGTGTGTGTCCTTCAGACTGAGTCTCCTGAAGACAGCACAGGTGAGGGTCTTGTTTTCCTATTTAGAGCAATTAATCCATTTTTATTTACAATAAATCTTGATAGACATGTATTTTTTGCCATTTCATTATGGGTATTTTTATGTTCTTCTTGTTGTTGTTCTCAAAGAAGACCCTTTGACATTTCTTGTGATACTGGCTTGGTGGTGATAAAGTCCTTTCACTTTTCTCTAGTCTGGGAAGTGCTTTATTATTCTGGCGTTTTATTTGTCCTTCTTCAATTCAATATCTAAAATATTTACAACTCAACCCAGGCTGGTGTGGCTAGGTGGATTAAGTGCTGGACTGCTAAGCAAAGGGTTTCCAATTCAATAGCAGTCAGGGCCCATGCCTGCCTTTCTGGCCAGGTCCCCAGTAGGGGGCACACAAGAAGCAACCACACATTGATGTTTCTCTCCCTGTCTTTCTCCCTCCCTTCCCCTCTCTCTAAAAATTAAAAAAAAATTACAACTTAGCCAAAACATAAAGAATATTAAGAAACAATTTGAAAAAGAATAAATGCCTATGGTAAACAATTACATTTGTAATAAATGCATGTAAGCAAAAACTAGAATGCAGAATAAGAAAAATAGGAATAAAATGAAAATCTAGCAGTTTGGCAAAGGTGAAAGCCAATGATCAGCTTATCAGCCTGAGGGTGGGGAACACATTCTTTTGCAAAGGTTGAAGGGGTTGAAAACTGGGACAAAATTCCTGAAGGATGCTTTTGCAAAAGGTATGAGCAATTTAAATGTGCTTACATTTTGATACACAAAGTCCCACTTTAGGAATTTGTCCTAAGAAGATAATCTCTCTCTCTCTCTCTCTCTCTCTCTCTCTCTCTCTCTCTCACACACACACACACACACACACACACACGGATGTTTGTTGTGTGGTGGTTTAATGGAGGTGAAAGGGTGGAATGTCTCCAAATGCTCCAGTCAACAGAATGATGGTAACTGTGCACACAGGATTGCTCACAGTGTCTCAGGCAGCACCCTGGGATCTACACAGAGACTGTTAGAAATGTGCAAGAGGTAGAGGTAGGAGGAGCTGGATAATCTAATCCAAGTGCCTTCATTTGATGCTGGGTTTACAGGGGGGCTGAGTCTGACCAGACTGCAGTGTGGGGGGTGGGGCAGGCAAGAATGGGGTTTTTTAAAAGAGAAAACACAAGGGCTGTAGGGGGGTAGGGGAGGGGTTCTTGTCTTGTTCTTTTGAGCTGCTGCTTCAGGGTTGCAGGATGTGAACCAGGGCAGTAAGTTAGCTAAACACCAGGGTGTTCCCAGGGATAGGAAGGTCAGTGTGAGCACCAGCCATTAGAGCTGGCATCAGATGTGTTTTGGGGGAGGTGGGAGAGAGTTTCGATTAAGCCTCAGGCTACCAAGTGAGTTGGGACCACTGAGTCATGAGCAGTCTGGTGGGCCAGAGAACTGGGCTGAGAGGGAAACAGTGATGTGAGGGAGAAATACCAACCAGTTGCCTCCCATGGGTGCCATGACTGTGGATCGAACACTAAACCTGCCTATGTGCCCTGACCAGGGGTCAAACCTACAACCTATGGCTGCAGGGGACAACACTCCAACCCACTGAGCCACCCACCCAGGGCTGACATAGGTTCTTTGGTGAAATGTCTATCTAGAATATTGATCACTTTGTATTGAATTGTTTTGTTCTCGTTGAGTTTGAGGATTGTTATGTATATCCTAAAACAAGTGAAATGCAACCATTTGTCTCCCAGTCTGTGGCCTGAGCTCTTTTTACAGACATAACAGCAACATTAATGTACAGGTAGACTTTCCTGGGAGGAGGAAGCAGAAGTGACTCACTGTGATGGTTTCCTGGTAGAGGACTGAGGTGACTGAGGGGTCAGGGGGACAATGTGTCTCATTTAATTTTGTGTATTCTTGAGAGTCTTTTTTAAGAATATATACTTTATTGATTATGATATTACAGTTGTCCCATTTCCCCCACTTCATTCCCCTCCACCTTGCATACCTTCTCCCACCCACATTCCCCCCTTTAGTTCATGTCCCTGTGTCATAAGTTCTTCAGCTTCTACATTTCCCATACTACTCATGCCCTCCCCCTGTCTATTTTCTACCTACCATCTATGCTACTTATTCTCCGTACCTTCTCCCCCTCTTGAGAGTCTTTTGAGTACTCCTATATGTGCATGAGTAATGTTTTCAAAGAACAAGTTACATAAAATCCCTTCACTTATGAAACTCCTGACAGATCATCCTCACATCACGACTTAAGATTCAGATTCTGACCCTCTTCACCGGGACCAACCATTTGCCTTAGAAATTCCTTTCCTGACAAGGGGAGCTAGAGTGTGTGGGCAAATCCTCCCACTGAAAAAGGGTAAAAATAGAATGTTTAATAAAAAGTTACTTCTTAAAAGCAACAGAGTATTGAGGAGATAAGAGTGACCATGCCCAAGAAGAAGGAAATGACCCAGCTTGGCCTCCACAGAGAGCAGTGCCCTGAGTGAGGAGTGGTGGAAGGTGTGCAGGGTCACTGCCCAGAGCCCAGACATGGAGCCCAGCACTGTCAGCCCTGAGCTGAGCTCTTGACTTTCCTCCCCATCAGCCTTCCCTTCTACACATGTCAATAAAGTTTTTAAAATTAATTATGTCCATATAGATAACAGGCAATTTATATGGTGAATGCATATTCCCTGTAAAAATTATAAAATGTTAAAACCTATAAATGAGAAATTATCACTAAAGTAAAGGAGTTTGTTCATCTGTGACACGAAAGCCCGATATGATGCTGCTAGGAGTTTTCATCAAAAAGAGTAAAGGCTCCTGGTCTGTTTCTCTCTCTCAGTCTCTCTCACTCTCATATCAATAACCACACCTTCAGGTTAAGGTTCCAAAAGGAAAACCTTTGAGGTAGGAAAGTTTGCTCAAAGTTTGAACCAAATCCTACACTTCCTCTTTACAGTCTCTTGAAGTTTTCATTTTCTGCTGTGTTGATTATTGTACAAGTTGCTCTGTAGAGCAACGTGCTGTGCAGACTTTCAGCCCAGAAGCAACAGGCTGAGCCCTGCAGTCCACGTGAGCAGTAGGGAGACCATCCAGGTGTGAGTGCCTCTGTGCTGTTCACACAACCACAACTTCGCACAACTACATGTTTCTCAGGGTGGATCACCACCACTAGGTGGTACATGAGTGAATGTAAGTGCATCAAATAAACACGGTGGACATCTTACCCTTACACAATGTTGTGTGTCAATTCTATTTTAACTTAAAAATAAACTGTGGATTTTATGCACAACATTGGTATTCAGTGAAGGATCACTAAACAGTGTAATTAAGAATATTATACACACTGACATCCACAGATTAGCTTTTCAACAGCTGCTTCCAACAGCTCATGACCCCAGGAGCTCTAGGATCCCTGAGTATGCTCAGTGAGGGGTAAAGAGCAAGAAAACGAGAAGTCAACCAGGGGAGGCCTGCACCCACCAGAGATGGGGGCCCACTCACACAGGGATGTTAAAAGTGAAAAGAATTCAACACATAGGAGCTGACATAGGTGACCACCAGCATCATGACGGTGTGGGTGGCTCTGGTCACTGGAGGTCATTGGTGGTGGCTGCCGAGGTATGAATGTGCTGCAGTCTCTGGAGGTGTCTGAGCAGGTGAAGCACCATGGAGATGCTGGACCAGAGCTCGAGGACAGTGAATGTGACACAGGACATGACCCCATGATGGCGGACATACTCAGGCAGGTCTGGACAGTAGGGACAGAGATGGTCATTACTGAGATGTCCCTCAGAAGCAGTGGGCAGGAGACAGGAAAATGTCGCAAGTTCCCTAGGGAGGAGGTACTCAGCCCTTGAGGAAATACTGCCCTTTGCAACAGCATGGATGGAACTTGGGAATATCATGCTGAGTGAAATAAGTCAGTGAGAAAAAGCTAAGATCCCTTTGATTTCTCTCACACGTGGGCCATAAACCTGAAACTCATGGACACAGACAGCAGAGTGCTGGTTCCCAGAGGGAAGGGGGTTGGGGGAGGAGGGGCCTCATACCTGGTGAGGGAAGATGGTTTGGCTTTGGGAGGTAGGCAAACAGTGCAATGTACAGATCCTGTATCATAGAAATGTGCACCTGAAACCTACATGATCCTCTGAACCAGTGTACCCCAATATATTTAATAAGAACACATCACAATACATTTAATAAAAATACTCTAATAATTTAATTAAGAAAATGAATACATATAACATGTAGAAAAGAAAGAAACAATAAAATACCCAAAACAGGGGCTGAAGGCCAGACCCAGGGTGATGTGGCCTCCTGTGGCCCTCACTGAGCACAGTCCTGGAGCCACCACAAGGCCAGGGTGACATTCAAGTCCCTGAGATCCCAGGTCCTGGTGGGACAAGGTTCTCCTCAAGTGGGAAGGATAAAATCACAAGAAAGATGACCCAGCCGAGGAATGACCAGGTTGGGGATGGCCTCACCCTAACTCTGCTAGGACAGGACTGTCCCCAGGGGAGAGGACCAGGACCCTCTGGGAGAGTGGACTGGTGAGCAGCTCCTCACACAATACTGATGAAAATGCAAACACATTCTGATGCTGGTCAGAAACAGCAGTCAGGGCTCCCGAAAGTCCCAAGGGGAGGCTGCAGTGAGTGTTTTAGCACCAAGTCCTGGACAAGGCAGGTCTGTCAGCCTGGGAAAGAAAGTTGTCATAAATAAATTCAGGTCAGTCTCAGAAGTGTCTCATTGTCCCACAGCCACCTCATGTTCCAAATGTGCCACTGTGGCAATCCCCCAAACCCATTTGTGCCCCTAGGTCCCAATGCCCCCCACTTCCTGCTCTCAGGGTCTCACCCTTAGGAGCTGTGAGAGACACGTCAGAGCCCTGGGCACTGTTGCTGTCTGGGGAAGACACAATAGCAGAGTTACACGGTGGGGGAGCGCCCCTCACAGATCCAGCCCACACTCTCCCAAGGGTCCCAGATGTCACCTCTCCAACACCCAGACTTACAGGCAGCCTGAGTGTAGCTCTCCCTGCCTCTGCCTGAGGGAAGAAAATGTTCTGTGAGAAGTCAGGGGGAAGGCTGGGTCCTGTGACCTTAAAGGAACCCCATACTCCTGAAGCACAGGGAAGGTTCCAGAACTGTGACTGAACACCCAGGGTAGGATCCGGAAATCTGCGAAAGTGCATGTGTGGGGACTGGACCAACTGCCTGTCTGGATGTGTGTCCTCAGCAGTGACCACCTGCTATGACCTGTGACAGCTGCGAATCAGTCCCTATCGCTAGAATCATCAGCTGATGTGTCCTTCACTTTCCTATGGGCCTCACTAAAGGGTCAGTGTTAGGAAATAGGCCCCAGATGGACAAGCACCCATGTGGGGATACGATGCCCATTAAAAAGGCAGAGCACACTTCTACCTGGGCTTGACCAGGGGGACAGGGAACTCAGCCCCACCCCTTGCCCACCTGAGCTCTTCCTCCTCCACAGCACAGCTCCAGTGACCACAGCTGCAAGGAGACCCAGGGCAGCAATGATGCCCACAATGGTGATGGTGGTCTGAGGAGGGGGGTCTGTGTTGGTCTCTGGAGTGGGTTCTGCAAGGGAAAGGTGAGAAGTCAACCTCAGGCCTGAGTCCTGACCCTGCTCAGGGACACCCTGAGGAGAGGCTCTGTGCCCATGCACCCTCCTCACCCCATCTCAGGGTCAGGGGCTCAGGCAGCCCCTGGTGCTGCACATGGCACGTGTATCTCTGCTCCTCTCCAGGGGGCACGGCCACAACTGCCCACGTCTGGAAGGTCCCGTCCCCTGCAGGCCTGGTCTCCACAAGCTCCATGTCCTGGGTTAGGTCCTCCCCATCACGCTGCCAGGTCAGGGTGATGTCCGCAGGGTAGAAGCCCAGGGCCCAGCACTTCAGGGTGACCTCATGGTCAGAGATGGGGTGGTGGGTGAGGAGTGTCTTTGGAGGGTCTGAGGGGACAGGTGAGAAAAATCAGGAACTTTGCATGGTCATGGGACACTCCAGCAGTGCTCCTGTGACCACCCTGAGAGTGGACAGGACAGTGGGGGTGGGGGAAGGGAGATCACCACCCAGACAGCAGCCTGGACAGAGGCACCTGGGATGGGAGAGAACCTAGGGTAGGAGTGTCCAGGTCTCTAAGGGGAGACACAGACTCAGGTGGAGGCTAAATGACTCACAAAAACCAGAGCCAGGCCTCCAGAGAGGGTCTCAACCAGACAACCAGGGAGAGTGTCCTGGTGCACCAGGTGCTGCAGGGTGTGAGGGAACCGCTGTGGGTGTTTCAGGGAGAGGCTGGGGCCTTAATTGTTCTTTAGGGAAAGCTGTGAAGGTGGGTGAGTCACAGAATAAGGAAACCTGGGGCACCATTTCCTCTCCGGAGCAGGAGGGACATTCTGTCACTATCTCATTGCCCTCCTTTCCTTGTAGAAAGCCGCCCCAGCCCACAGATCCCCTCCTCAGGGAGGCCTCGCCCTGGCACCTGCTCTTTGCAGGGCCTCCTTCCCCTTCTCCAAAAGCAGCTGGAGGCGGCGTGCACACGTGACCTTCAGGAACAATCTCGTGAGGTCCGCCTCGGGGACCTGCACCAAGTTGCGCCCGGTGATCTGGTCCACTGTGTCGGCCGTGGTCCAGGAGCGCAGGTCCTCGTTCAGGTAGATGTAGTCCACACCGTTGTAGGCGAACTGGCTGTACCCGCGGAGGAAGCTCCCGTCTGACCTCACCACGCAGCCGGTCATTTCCTGGAGGGTGTGAGACCCTGACCCCACCCGCCACTGTTGTCATCACCACACTACTGAGCCCCACCATTTCCACGCCGCAGCCCGGGGGTGTTGCACAGACTTGGAGACCCGGGAGACTCGGGCCTGTCCATGGGGATGGGGCTTGTACCAGGACCCAGCATGCCTGCTCACCGTCCTCGCTCTGGTTGTAGTGGGCGCGCAGCTTCTTCAGGTTTTCCCGGGAGGTCTGTTCGTTGTGCTTGATTTCCACCATCTGGTCCTTCCAAAAATCTGGGTCCTCCTGCTCCACCCACGTCTGCTGCAGCCACAGTACCCGCGGTTCCCACTTTGGATTCGCGGCGTGGTCACTATCAAACCGCAAGATCTCCGTGTGGTCCACATAGCTGACGACGATGTACCGGTTCTTCCCGCTGCCCGGTTGGTACACAGCCGTGTGGGAATAGCTCAGGCTGTGTGGGCCTGGGAGAGGGAGGACGCGGGTCCTTGGTTTGCTGTGGGTCAGGTAGGGACAGGGGGCTGCTGGGGGTGGGTGGAAGGGGAGAAGGAACACCCCCCTCCGTGAATGAGAGGAGGGGACAGGGCCGAGGAGGGTCCGATTTGGGGTCTGGGCGGAGGGTGCTGGGTTATAGCAGTCCGGGGTCCTGTGACCCCGCGGGGTCTGCTGGCTCCTCCCCCGCAGAGGCGGTACCCTCCCGATCCCGCACTCACCTGCCCAGGTCTCGGTCAGGGTCAGGGTTCCGGAGAGCAGCAGGAGAATTGTCTGTGCCATTAGTAGAAATTTTGAGTCACGGGTGAATGAGAGCTGGTTGTGGGTGAGGCTTTATATAGCCTCGGGGAACCAGCGTGACGCTGATTGGCTGCTCTAGAGTCCGTTCAGCCAATGGCATACGGAGCAGTCAGGAGTTTGGCAACTTTACAGATCCTCCCACAAAGACAACTTTGGGCGTTTTTCCTGCAGGAAGGCCAGCTCGGCTCTTTCTTTGCTATTTAGAAAGGAAGGGGTTCAGGTCACACTTTTATGATTTATGTTCCTCATTCCGTTGACTCTTTATTGTCCTCTCAGCCCGCTCAACACATCCCTGATAGTTGTTTGGCTTCTTAGGAAGTGTCCCGCTCTCTGTACCTGATACCACTTTAACTTGGTGTGATCACCTTAACCTTGCACCTGTTACCCCCTTTACACCATGAAGACAGTTGTGTTGTGCTGACTGACTACCTGCTGGTTCCTGGGAGTGATTTACAGGAAACTCCTATTGATGCTACTGCTGTAATTTG
Organism: Phyllostomus hastatus; assembly: GCF_019186645.2. Lineage (NCBI taxonomy): Eukaryota > Metazoa > Chordata > Mammalia > Chiroptera > Phyllostomidae > Phyllostomus > Phyllostomus hastatus. The sequence goes on from NW_025333815.1 coordinate 68,187, forward strand.
GTTACAGAGGGATCTTATCTGAGAGATGAATGGGGATATTACTGAGAGGGACATGCACTAACTTCCATGATGGACATAATCGAGAGCTCTCATCAACTGGAGGTAAAATCTGCCCAGCACGCTGAACTCAGTGCTCTAACTCACACTTGTCACCTGGACGAAGGTCCAGTAGCCAATGTTTAACCTGAGAGCTGTGTGCACCTGGTGTAGCTAGCTGTGACTGTGGGATGATGTGGAAGTGGGGAGGCCTCCTCACTTCCTCAGGGCAGCCCCCAAAGAAATGGAAAAATGGTTGCAGGATTATTAGATGCCACATAGGACCCAAAAACAATGGGCCATTATCAAAATTCCAGGGCATTCTAAAGCTGCCACCATGGAAGGGAAAGGAAGTCATTTTGCCAACACAGAAGCTAGGTAGGTGGCATTGAATAGACACGTTATCCAGACCCAAGAATGTTGTATTCAATCAACAGAAGATGATCATTTACAGTCTCAACAGACAGCTATGGGGGAAGGAAAGAGAGTCAGCAGCCATGGTCTTGTGGCTGCATGTCTGTGAAACAGGACCAACATCAGTGGGTCCCCATTTTAAAAATGTTTGTTATTACTGTTGGCAGAGGAACCATCCCCAACACCACAGGGCAGATATGTCTGTAAATACCCCAGCCTCATTGCACCCTGGATGCTTGTGGGAGGCCCTATGGAATAGCCAACCTCTAGCTCATTTTGGGGTTACCACTGCCCATTTAACTGTGGGTGGGAAACTCAACAGTTGTGGGTGCATTCAGTGCACCCCAGCTGTTCCCTGGTCATGGCTGCCCAATGGCAACAACATCCAATATTCTGCCTCATTAATGGGCATCATATCCTCACACAGGTGCTTGCTTGTCCATCTGGGATCCAACCCCACTGGCCCTCTAAAAGAAATAAAATGTGGGTTCTACAAGGGTTAGGGGCTGGCCTTGGTGTTTTGGGACAAGCTGAACTTGCAGTCAATGAAGAACATCATTCATTAGAAAAGACCCTTTACTTAAAGTAGGTCCTGTAGAGGGAGTGCTGTTCCAGAAGCAGGATAAGAGGGGAAAGCAGCACAGAAGGACAGTGAGGCCTGAGCTCCATGGACAAATAGACTGAACAGACTATAGAAACTCAGGCCCAGACCCAGCAGTGGGACCTGCCTGCATCCGAACTCCACAGGCCTGTTGTCCATATTGATGCAGACGCAGTCAGAACTAGCTACGAAACCATGGCCCCTGGAATGGGTGCAAGAGCCCAGACCAGACAGTCATGGGACTCATGTGGTCCCACTGGATTCAAAAAATCTTGGATGAAAAAAATTTGCCCTGGGAAGAATACAACAGAAGAGTTAGGGGGTGGAGGAGCTCCCCTCCTAGACTCCAGTCTATACTCTCCCAAAGGTCACAGGTATCACCCCATATCCCCAACACCCAGACTTACAGGCAGCCTGAGTTGCCTGTGGGAACACACTGGAAAGAAGCCGCATAGTTCTGAAGCACAGAGAAGTTCTGAGAACTCTGACTGAACACCCAGGGTAGGATCAGGAAATACAAAAAAAGTACATGTGCAGGGACTGGACCAACTGCCTGTCTGGACGTCAGTCCTCACCATGGACCTTTCCCTCTGATATCTGACAGCTGGGAATCAGTCCCCATAGCTAGAATCATCAGGTGATAAATGTGTCCTTCACTTTCCCACAGGCCTCACTAAAGAGTGAGTGTTAGGATATAGGCTATAGGTAAGTGATGGACAAGCACCCATGTGGGGATATGATGCCCATTAAAAAGGCAGAGCACATTTCCACCTGGGCTGACCCCCAGGGGACAGGAAACTCAGCCTCACCCCTTGCCCACCTGAGCACTTCCTCCTTCACAGCACAGCTGCAGTGACCACAGCTCCAAGGAGACTCAGGACAGCAGTGATGCCCACAGTGATGACAGTGGTCTGAGGAAAGGGGGTTCTGGGAGAGAAAGGTGAGAGGTCAACCTCAGGCCTGATTCCTGACCCTGCTCAGGGACACCCTGAGCCTCTAAGGCCTCTAAGCAAAGAGAGATTTAGGTGGAGGCTGATGACTCAGAAAACCCTGAGTCAGGCCTCCAGAGAGGGTCTCAGCCCCACAACCAGGGAGAGGGTCCTGGTGCACCAGGTGCTGCAGGGTGTGAGGGAACCGCTGTGGGGTGTTTCAGGGAGAGGTTAGGTCCCTTATGGTCCATTAGAGAAAGCTGGGCTAGTGATGAGTAACAGAATAAGGAAACCTGGGCAACTCTTTCACCTCGTAGCAGGAGGAGGTTTTGACACTGCCCCATCCCCCTCCTCTCCGTGTAGGAAGCCACCCAGGCCCACAGATCCCCTCTTCGGGAGGCCCCTGCCCTGGTACCTGCTCGGAGCAGGGTCTCCTTTCTGTTTTGTAGGAACAGGCGGAGCCGGCACATGCACAGGTCCCCTAGGACTCCCAGCCATCGCTCTGCTGCAGGGCGCTCCACCAACTGGCTCTAAGGGATTCGGGCTGCTGTGTCGGTTGCGGTCCAGGAGTCCAGGTCCTGGTTCAGGGCGATGAAGTCTGTACTGTCGTAGGCGAACTGAGTGTATCCACGGAAGAAGTGCCCGTCTGACCTCACCACGCAGCCCCTCATTTCCTGAAAGGTGTGAGCCCCTGACACCGCCCTGGCATGAGGTCCCTCCGCTTATTCCCACCCCAACCAGGAGTCTGCCCGGGACCAGACTACTGAGGACCCGACTCCCGACTCATGATGTTGAACCCAAACTGAGAATTCAAACTGGTTAAGTCCCCATGGATTCCTTCTGGGTTGGATGTTGCGCGCACCCCACAGCCACTGAGTGACGCTGGGACCCGGATAGTCGGATAGTCGGGGCGACCCGGCCTTTCTGAGGGGATGAGGGCCGGTAACTGGCACACGTGGCTCACGGTCCTCACTCTGGTTGTAGTGGGCGCTCAGGTTGTTCACGTTCCCTCCGTACATCTTCTCATACTTTTTGATGCCCCGCGTGTAGTAGTCCCAAAACTGTGGATGCTCCTGCTCCACCCATGACTGCTCCATCCACGGCACCCGGGGCTCCAGCCTCTGCCTTGTGGCGTCGCTGTCGAACCTCACAGTCTCCGTGTCGTCCACGTAGCCCTAGACTATGAACTGAGATTTCCTGCGGCCGGGTCCAGACACGGAGCTGGTGAAAATTTTCAGGCTGTGGGGCCCTGGGGGCAGGAAGGACACTCATCCTGGGTCCTTGGCAGTCGGGCAGTTAAGGGCACGAGTCCCGGGAAAGGAAAGAGGGTGAGTGGTGAGAGGAGGGGGAAGGGAAGGGGGGGGGGAGACTGGAGTGGGGGGTCGGTGGTCTGAGCCGCTGGTGCTGGAGGCGCGCTTTCCCCGTGTCCTGTGTCTGCGTCTGGGCTCCTGGTTCCTGCCCCGCACAGTCCATCCCTCTCGACCCCTCACTAACCGACCCAGGTCTTGGTCAGGGCCAGGGCCAGGGCCAGGGCCAGGGCCAGGCCCCGACCCCCGCCCCGCCCCCCACCAGAGAGAAGCAGGAGCAGGCCTCGGGGCCCCATGACCCAGACGCTGAGCGTCTGGGGAGAATTGAGTTCTCGTGGTCGGTGAAGACTTTATACACAGAACCACGGTGACGCTGATTGGCTTCTCTAATGTTCTGACATTCAATGTGAGCGAGAACTGTGGAAGCGTCATGTGTATCCTGAAGGTAGGACCTGACATAGGTTGTAAGAGGGAGAAGTGAAACCCAGAGGAGAAGGGGACTCCTCAATCCTGTGAGTACCCCCCTCACCCCATTTCTGTCCTCCAGGTCTCATGCTAAGACCCTGCAGCCAGGTCTGGGGACCCGGGACTTTTCGCTGAGCCCCCTCCTACATGGAGAAGTCTCTGTCCCTCAGTCTCCCTGAGTCCCGGCCCACGGGCTGTTTTAGTCATGGCGTCTCACACATTTTGGTTTCAGAACATCTATATTGCCTTACAAAATAGGGAGGACGGCCAGAATAATTGTGTTTGTGTGCGTTATAGCTGTCAGTATTACCATAGGGAAAAATAGTTTGAAAAAATTATTTAGAATAACTTTGACAACCTATGACATGTTAACAGGGATAATATTTTTACAAAAATATAACTATTCCCCAAATAAAAAGTAGTGAGAAGAGTGGGTCTGCTTACATATTACATTTTTTTGCAAGTCTCAGTGCTTGCCAGTATCACTAGGAGACTGCTGGATTTTCATATTTCCTGCTGTGTTTCATTTACTATTTTGGTTTTTTTACATGAAAAATACACAGCTTCATACAAATATGTAGGAGAAGCATTTTAATAACATTTTTAGATTAAGTGTGAATATTCATCTTTGATGGTTCACTGAAGCTACACAAGTGGTAGTTCCTGAAAAGCTCTTGGGAAAGTGGAACCTGAAACAAATCCATTGAGTATTTCCTATTCTGTTACGTTACTTGACTGGCTCTTGTACTGATGCAGGATTATTTAAAGTAATGCATCATTTCACTAATGATAGAGATCTTCCAGTGTTGCTGCATTTAATTGCACATCATCAAAAATCACAATTGTTAACATTACCACTGGAAATGGTTGCCAGCTCTGGGAAGCTGTCTGGCTTACATGGTGACACAGAGGTTTTCCACAATTCTGTTTTTTCTCCTCAGAGCTTGCATGTAATCCAAACAAGTTCTGTCAGTTGTCAACTGCCTGTTGACATTTCTTGAGGGATAAGCACACTTTCATTTTTGAAGAAGTGTTCAGCAGTTCACCAAGCCTCAGTCATCACAGCTTCTATGTCTCTCATTTCTTAAGTCAACTTCCTGTTCTGCACAGAAGAGGCTGACTCAGCCCTCACAGGTCACTTTCCTGGGCCCATGGTGCTTGGGAATGAATGTAGCAAAAGTGTGTTTGTGCACTTTCCCAGTCATCATGGGAGATATTATTTTTTTATTCTTTATTATCATTAAATACAATTAATTGGTTAATCTATTTCTAAAGGAATTCCAGATATATTTATCTTCTTTTTAAGTATTTTTATTTTTTTAAATATATTTTATTGATTATGCTATTACAGTTGTACCATTTACCCCTTTCACTCCCCTGCACCCTGCACACCCCCTCCCACCCACATTGCTCACCTCTAGTTCATGTCCATGGGTCACATATATAATAAGTTCTGTGGCTTCTACATTTCCCATACTATTCTTACCCTCCCCCTGTCTATGTTCTACCTACCATCTATGCTACTTATTCTCTGTACCTTTCTCCCCTCTCTCCCCCTCTCACTCGCCTGTTGCTAACCCTCCATGTGATCTCCATTTCTGTGGTTCTGTTCCTGTTCTAGTTGTTTGCTTAGTTTGTTTTTGTTTTTGTTTTAGGTGTGGTTGTTAATAACTGTGAGTTTGCTGTCTTTTTACTGTTCATATTTTTATCTTCTTTTTGTTAGATAAGTCCCTTTAACATTTCATATAGTAAAGGCTTGGTGATGATGAACTCCTTTAACTTGACCTTATCTGAGAAGCACATTATCTGCCCTTCCATTCTAAATGAAAGCTTTGCTGGATAGAGCAATCTTGGATGTAGGTCCTTGCCTTTCATGACTTGGAATACTTCTTTCCAGCCTCCTCTTGCTTATAAGGTGTCTTTTGAGAAATCAGCTGACAGTCTGATGGGAACTCCTTTGTAGGTGACTGTCTCCTCATCTTTTGCTGCTTCTAGGACTCTTTCCTTAATTTTAATGTTGGGTAATGTAATTATGATGTGCCTTGGTGTGTTGCTTCTTGGGCCCAACTTCTTTGGGACTCTCTGGGCTTCCTGTACTTCCTGGAAGTCTATTTCCTTAGCCAGATTGAGAAATTCTCCTTTATCATTTGTTCAAATAACTTTTCCACTTGTTGCTATCCCTCCTCTCCTGGTGGTACTCCTATAATTTAGATGTTGGAACGTTTAAAGATGTCCTGGAGGTTCCTAAGCCTCTCCTCATTTTTTTGAATTCTTATGTCTTCCTTCTTTTCTGATTGGATGTTCCTTTCTTCCTTCTGGTCTACAGCACTGATTTGAGCCCATTTCCTTCCCATCACTATTGGTTCCCTGTACATTTTCCATTGTTTCACTTAGCATAGTCTGCATTTTTTCCTCTAATTTGTGACCAAATTCAACCAATTCTGTGAGCATCCTGATTACCAGTGTTTGGAATGTGCATCTGATAGGTTGGCTGCCTCTTTGTTGCTTTGTTGTATTTTTTCCTGAGCTTAGATATGTTCTTTCATTTGGGCCATTTTTTTTTTGTCTTGTTGTACGTATTACGTATGAGGAGTGGAGCCTTAGGTGTTCACCAGGGCAGGGCAATCCACGTTGCTGGGTAGTGATGCTGTATGTAGGGCAGGGGTCCTAGAGGGAACAATGGCCCTTGCTCTGCTCTCTGCTGGATTTCAGTCACTTCCCCTACTTCCCCCAAGCAAATTGGGCCCTTCTGATGCTGATTCCCAGGTTGGTGGGTTTGTGCACATTCTAGGACCCTGTGGATCCCTCCAATGAACTCTGCTGTGAGGCTGAGAGTCTCTCCCCCTGCCACCTCAACCCCCATAGGTGTCTGCAGTCAGAGGTTTGAGGCTTTATTTCCCACACTGGGGCCTTGGGTTGTGCTGTCTGTTCACCTCCCCAGTTTCCCCTGGTTCATCTGCATGTGAATGTGTGACTGCCTGGTCCACCAGCTGCCTTGTGTGCCTTGCCCCTTCATGATACGCTGCCTTGCTGGGTCCACTAGCCACCACCTTTCTGTGAGTCCTGTCCACCCTGGCTGCCCATCTCTGCCCCTCCTATCCATTTGTATGAATGTTTCTTCTTTAACTCCTCGGCTGTGGGGCTTCCATACAGTTTGATTTTCTGTCAGTTTTGGTTGTTTCTTGTTTTTAAATTGTTGTTGTCCTTCTGTTGGTTGTGGGAGGAGGCACAGTGTGTCTACCTACACCTCCATCTTGGTCAGAAGTCCTTCTTTCTCATGTACAGTTGATGTACAATATTATATTAGTTTCTGTACAACTCTGTGGTTAGACATGTATATAAATTACAAACTGATGTTGCCCATAAATCTAGTACCCATCTGACACCATTTTTAGTTATTAAACTATTAATGACTATATTCCCTATGCTGGACTTTTCATCCCACTGATTATTTTGTAATGACCAATTTGTACTGCTTAATCTCGTCACCATTTTTACCAGGCCCACTCACCCCCACCCATCTGGCAAACATCAGTCTGTTCCCTGTATCTGTGAGTCTCTGTTCTGCTTGATGACTTAATTTGTAGATTCCACATGGAAGTGTAATCACCTGGCATTTGTCTTTCTCTGTGTGATGTATTTCACTCAGCACAACACCGTCCATGCATGTTGTTGCCAATGAAGAGATTTCATGCATGTTTGTGGCTGAGTCATACTCTGTAGTGTAGATGAACCACTCTGTGTTTTCCATTCATCTATTGAAGGACGCTTAGGTTGCTTCCATATCTTGGCTGTGGTAAATAAGGCTAGAGTGAACATATGGATGTGTATGTCTTTTCCGTGTACTGATCTGGGTTTCTTCAGATAAATACCCAGAAGTGGAAATGCTGGGTCCTTCTCTGTGTCAACTTATGTCACCTTTGTTTTCAAGTCTGTGTTGTCTGGTGTACACATTGCTATCCCAGCTTTGTTTGTTTCTTGGTTTCCATTTCCCTGAAATGTACTTTACATTCCTCCTCTTCCAGTCTGTGTGTGTGTCCTTCAGACTGAGTCTCCTGTGGACAGCACAGGTGAGGGTCTTCTTTTCCTATTTAGAGCAATTAATCCATTTTCACTTACAGTAAATTTGGATTTACGTGTATTTTTTGCTATTTCATTATGGGTATTTTTATTTTCTTCTTCTTGTTGTTCTCAAAGAAGACCCTTTGACATTTCTTGTGATACTGGTTTGGTGGTGATAAAGTCCTTTGGCTTTTTCTGTTCTGGGAAGCACTTTATTATTCTGGCATTTTCTTTGTCCTTCTTCAATTGACTATCTAAAATATTTAGATATTCAGCCCAGGCTGGTGAGGGTCAGTGGATTGAGTGCTGGACTGCTAAGCAAAGGGACGCCAATTCAGTACCAGTCAGGGCTCATGCTTGCCTTGCTGGCCAGGTCCCCAGTAGGGGGCACAGAAGAAGGAATCACACATTCATGTTTCTCTCCCTGGTTTTCTTCCCCCCTTCCTCTGTCTCTAAAAATAAGAAAAAGTTTACAACTCAGCCAAAAGATAAAGAAGATTAAGAAACAACTTGAAAAAGAATAAATGCCTATGGTAAACAATTACATTTGTAGTAAATGCATGTAAGCAAAAATGAGAATGCAGAATAAGAAAAATAGGAATAAAATAAAAATCTATCAGTTTGGCAAAGATGAAAGCCAATGATCAGCTTATCAGCCCAAGGGTGGGGAACACATTCTTTTGCAAAAGGTTGAAGGGGTTGAAAACTGGGACAAACTCTTGAAGGATGCTTTTGCAAAAGGAGACAGCAATTTCAATGTGCTTACATTTTGACACAGATTCCTCTTATAGGAATTTGTCCTAAGAACATAATGACATCTCTCTCTCTCTCTCTCTCTCTCTCTCTATATATATATATATATATATATATATATATATATATATATATATATATATATATGTACACACACACACACACACACACACTTATGGATGATTGTTGTGTTGTGGTTTTATGGAAGCAAAAGGGTGTAATGTCTCCAAATGCTCCAATCAACAGAATGATGGTAACTGCACACACAGGATTGCTCATGGTGACTCAGGCAGCACTCTGGGATCTACACAGATTGTTAGACATGTGCAAGAGGTAGAGGCAGGAGGAGCTGGATAATCTAATCCAAGTGCCTTTATTTGATGCTGCATTTACAGGGGGGCTGAGTTGGACCAGACTGCAGCCTGGTTGGGGGTGGAGGGAGGCAAGAATGGGGTTTTTAAAAGAGAAAGCACAGGGGTTGTAGGGAGGTAGGGGAAGATTTATTGTCTTGTTCTTCTGGGCTGTTTTCTCAGGGTTGGAGGATGTGAGCCAGGGCTGTAGGGAAGCTAAAGAGCCAGGCTACTCCCAGGTACAGGAAGGTTTGTCTGAGCACCAGCCATTAGAGTTGGCATCAGATGTGTATTGGGGGAGGTGTGAGAGAGTTTTGATTAAGCGTCGGCTACCAAATGAGTTGGGACCACTGAGTCATGAGCAGTCTGGTGGGTCAGAGAACTGGGCTGTGAGGGAAACACCGATGGGCTTCTGGACTGGGGATCGTACATTAAACCTACCTATGTGTCCTGACTAGGGGTCAAACCCAGAACCTATGGTTGCATGGGACAATACTCCAACTCACTGAGCCACCCACCCAGGGCTGACATAGATTCTTTGGTGAAGTGTCTGTCTAGAGTACTGATCACTTTGTATTGAGTTGTTGTTTTCTTCTTGTTGAGTGTCAGGATTCTTATGTATATTCTAAAACAATGATTTGCAAACATTTTCTCCCAGTCTGTGGCCTGAGCTGTTTTTACACACGTAACAGCAACATTAATGTACAGGTGGATTTTCCTGGGGGGAGGAAGCAGAAGTGACTCACTGAGATGGTTTCCTGGTAGAGGACTGAGGTGACTGAGGGGGCAGGGGGACAGTGTAACTCATTCAATTTTGTATATTCTTGAGAGTCTTTTTTAAAAATATATTTTATTGATTATGCTATTACAGTTGTCCCATTTCCCCCACTTCACTCCCCTCCACCTTGCACACCTTCTCCCACCCACATTCCCCCCTTTAGTTCATGTCCATGTATCATAAGTTCTTTAGCTTCTATATTTCCCATACTACTCATGCCCTCCCCCTGTCTATTTTCTACCTACCATCTATGCTATTTATTCTCCATATCTTCTACCCCTCTTGAGGGTCTTTTGAGTACTCCTATATGTGCATGAGTAATGTTTTCAAAGAACAAGTTACATAAAATCCCTTCACTTATGAAACTCCTGACAGGTCATCCTCACATCACGACTTAAGATTCAGATTCTGACCCTCTTCACTGGGACAAACCATTGGCCTCAGAAATTCCTTTCCTGACAAAAAGGGCTACAGGGTGTGCCCAAATCCTCCCACTGAAAAAGGGTAAAAATGCAATGTGTAATAAAAAAAAGTCACCTCTTAAAAGCAACAGATCATTGAGGATGACCATGGCCCAAAAGAAGGAAATGACCCAGGTTGGCCTCCACAGAGGGCAGCGCCCTGAGTGAGGAGTGGGGGAAGGTTTGCAGGTTCATTGCCCAGAGCCCAGACATGGAGCCCAGCATTGTCAGCCCTGAGCTGAGCTCTTCACTTTCCTCCCTGTCTGCCTTCCCTTCTATACATGTAAACAACACTTTTTAAATTAATTATGTGCATATAGATAATAGGCAATTTCTATGATGCATGCATATTCCCTATAAAAATTATAAAATGTTAAAACCTATAAATGAGAAATTACAACTAAAGTAAAAGTGTACAAGTTGCTCTATAGAACAATGTGCTGTGCAGGCTTGCAGCCCAGAAGCAACAGGCTGAGCCCTGCAGTCCAGGTGAGCAGTAGGGAGACCATCCAGGTGTGAGAGCCTCTGTGCTGTTCACACAACCACAACATCGCACAACCACACATTTCTCAGGGTACATCAACACCTTTAGGGGGCACATGAGTGATATAAGTGCATGAAATAAACACACTGGGCACCTTACACTTACACAGGTTGTGTGTCAGTTATATTTTAACTTAAAAATAAAGTTCTAATGGGTTTTATGTACAACTTTGGCATTCCGTGAAGGATCACTGAACAATGTAATTAAGAATATTGTAAACACTGACACCCACAGATGAGATTGTCAACAGCCACTTCCAACAGTTCATGACCCCAGGATCTCTAGGATCCCTGAGCATCTGCCATGAGGGGTGAGGAGCAGGAGAACAGCAAGCCTACTAGGGGAGGTCTGCACCCACCAGAGATGGGGGCCCTCTCATACAGTGATGGAAAAACTGGAAATAGAATTTAGTGCATGGGAGGTGACACAGGTGACCACCAGCATGAGCACAATGTGGGTGGCTCTGGTCACTGGAGGGCATTGGTGGCTACAGGGGTATGAATGTGCTGAAGCCTCTGGAGGTGTCTGTGCGGGGAAGCACCGTGGAGATGCTGGACCAGACTGTGAGGACAGTGAACGTGACACAGGACATGACCCCATGAGGGCAGGCACAGTCAGGCAGGTCTCCATAGTAGGGACTGAGATGGTCATTACTGAGATGTCCCTCAGGAGCAGTGGGCAGGAGACAGGGAAAATGTTCTAAGTTCCCTGAGGAGGAGGTACTTAGCCCTAAGAAATGACAAAATACTGCCCTTTGCAACAACATGGATGGACCTCGGGAATATCATGCTAAGTGAAATAGGTCAGTGAGAAAAAGCTAAGAACCCCATGATTTCTCTCACATGTGGGACATAAACTTGAAACTCATGGACACAGACAGCAGTGTGGTGGCCCCCAGAGGGAAGGGGGTTGGGGAAGGAGGGGCCTAATACCTGGTGAGGGAAGATGGTTTGACTTGGGAGGTGGGCACACAGTGCAATGTACAGATCCTGTATTGTAGAAATGTGCATCTGAAACCTACATGATCCTCTTAACCAATGTACCCCAATACATATAATAAAAACACACCCCAATAATCTAATAAAAATGTGCCATTAATTTAATAAGAAAATAAGAGTACATACAACATGTACAAAAAGAAAGAAACAATAAAATACCCAAAACAGAGGCTGAGGGCCAGACCCAGGCCTGAGCCCAGGCTGACACGGTCACAGGAAGCCCTCACTGAGCACAGTCCTAGAGTGAGGACAAGGCCCTGGGTGACATTGAAGTACCTGGGATCCCAGGTCCTAGTGGGACAAGGTTCTCCTGAAATGGCAAAGACAAAGGAGCAACAAAGATGACCCAGATGAGAAATGACCAGGATGGGGATGGTCTCACTCCAGCTCTGCTAGGACAGGACAGGACCCAGATGAGAGGACACAGGTCTCTGTGGGGAGGGTGGCCTGGTGACCTGCTCCTCACATAATACTGATGAAAATGCAGACACATTCTGATGTTGGTTGCAGAAACAGTAGTGAGGGATCCTGAAAGTCCCAAGGGGAGGCTGCAGTGGCTGTTTTAGCACCAAACCAGGACAAGGCAGCTCTGTCACGCTGGGAAAGAAAGTTGTCGTGAACAAACTCAGGTCAGTCTCAGAAGTGTCACATTCTCCCACAGCCACCGCGGCTCAATTGTCCCACTGTGGGGATCCCCAAAATCGAGTTGTGCTCCTCGGTCCAAATCCCACTTCCTGCCCTCAGGGTCTCACTGTCAGGAGCTGTGAGAGACACATCAGAGCCCTGGGCACTGTCACTGCCTGGGGAAGACACAACAGCAGAGTTATGGGTGGGGAAGCCCACCTCACAGATCCAGCCCACACTCTCCCAAGGGACCCAGATGTCACCTCCCAACACCCAGACTTACAGGCAGCCTGAGCGTCTTTCTCCCTGACTCTGCCTGTGTGAAGAAAATCTACTGTGTGATGTCAGAGGAAAGACTGGGTCCTGTGACCCTAAAGGAGCCCCACTCCTGAACCATGAGGAAGGTTTCAGAACAGTGATTCAACAGCAAGAGTAGGATCAGGAAATACAGGGAAAGTACATGTGCCGGGACTGAACATAACACCCCTCTGGACATCTGTCCTCAGCAGGGACCTTTCCCTCTGACCTGGGACAGCTGCATATCAGTCCTCATTGCTAGAATCATCAGGTGATAAATGTGTCTGTCACTTTCCCACGGGCCTCACTAAAGAGTCAGTGTTAGGAAACAGGCCCCATATGGACAAGCACCAGTGTGGGGACATGATGCCCTTTAATGAGGCAGAACTCTCTTCCACCTGGGCTTGACCCCCAGGGGGACAGGGAACTCAGCCCCACCCCTTGCCCACCTGAGCTCTTCCTCCCTCCCACAGCACAGCTCCAGTGACCACAGCTCCAAGGAGACCCAGGACAGCAGCAATGCCCATGATGGTGATGGTGGTCTGAGGAGAGGGGTCTACAAGGGGAAGGTGAGAGCTCAACTTCAGGCCTGAGTCCTGACCCTGCTCAGGGACACCCTGAGGAGAGGCTCTGTGCCCACATCCCCTCCTCACCCCATCTCAGGGTCAGGGGCTCGGGCAGCCCCTGGTGCTGCACATGGCACATGTATCTCTGCTCCTCTCCAGGGGGCACAGTCAGAGCTGCCCACTTCTGGAAGGTCCCGTCCCCTGCAGGCCTGGTGTCCACCAGGTCCATGTCCTCGGGTCAGGTCCTCCCCCTTCACGCTGCCAGGTCAGGGTGATGTCAGCAGGGGTAGAAGCCCAGGGCCCAGCACTTCAGGGTGACCCTCATGGTCAGAAATGGGGTGGTGGGTCAGGAGTGTTTTTGGAGGGTCTGAGGGGGACAGTGAGAAAATTCAGGAACTTTGCATGGTCATGGGACACTCCATCAGTGCTCCTGTGACCACCCTGAGAGTGGACACGGGGTGGGTGAAGGGAGCTCACCACCCAGACACCAGCCTGGACAGTCATCTGGGATCATTTCTTATTTCCTGGAACGTTCCAGACTCATGGTGAGAACCTAGGGTAGGAGTGTCCAGGTCTCTGTGTGGAGACACAGACTCAGGGGGAGGCTGATGACTCAGAAAAGCCCAAATCAGGCCTCCAGAGAGGGTCTCAGCCTGAGAACCAGGGAGAGTGTCCTGGTGCACCAGGTGCTGCAGGGTGTGAGGGAACTGCTCTGGGGTGTTTCAGGGAGAGGCTGGGTCCCTTATTGTCCTTTAGGGAAAGTTGGGCTGGTGGGGGAGTCACAGAATAAGGAAATCCGGGGGACTCTTCCCTCTCCGGAGAAGGAGGGGGATTCTGATACTGCCCCAGTTCCCTCCTCTCCTTGTAGGAAGCCGCCCCAGCCCTCAGATCCCCTCCTCGGGGAGGCCCGCGCCCTGGTACCTGCTCGGAGCAGAGTCCCCTTCCCCTTCTCCAGGAACAGGCGGAGCCGGTGCACACACGTGTCCTCCAGGAAGACCCTCTGAACGTCCGCGTCAGGGACCCGCACAATGTTGCTCCAGCTGATCCCGGCAGCTGCATTCCAGTAGCGCAGGTCCTGGTTCAGGGCGACGTAGTCGGCGCTGTTGTAGGCGAACTGACTGAATCCGTGGAGGAAGCGCCGGTCCTCTGACTCCACAACGCAGCCTGTCGCTTCCTGCCAAGTGGGGGACACTGACCCCGCCCCCAGGTCAGCAGCGACCAATGAAACAGGCTCCTAGGAAAGTTCCTCCTGACCCAGTGCCCCCTGCAGTAATCCTAAACTGAAAGTGATACAGACTCAAAATCCCCGCGTGGTGTTCGTTCGGGGTTGGGACACGTGCGGGTCCCATCCCTGGTCGGGGTAACGCTGAGACTCTCAGATTCGGGGTGAAGGCGGCCCGTCCATGGGGATGGGGGCATCGCCACAACCCGGGCGCGTGTGGCTCACCGTTGTCGCTCTGGTTGTAGTGGGCGCTCAGCTCGTTCAGGTTCGCTCTGCTCCACTGCTCGTTGTGCTTGATTTCCCGAGTCTGCTGCTCCCAAAATTGTGCGCCCTCCTGCTCCACCCACGGCTGCTCCATCCACTGCACCCGAGGCTGCAGCCTGGGACTCGCGGCGTCGCTGTCGAACCGCAGGATCTCCGAGTCGTCCACGTAGATGACGACGATGTACCGGTACTGTCCGCGGCCGGGTCCGTACAAGGCGGTGTGCAAGTATCTTAGGCTGTGGGGGTCTGGGGGCGGGTAGGACGTTTGTCCTGGGTCCCCGGTGGGGCCGGCAGGGGCAGGGGCCCCATGGGGTCGGGGGCGGAACGAAAGGGGGGGCTGCGGTTGAAAGGAGGGGCGGGGGAAGGGGACAGGGCTGGGGCAGAAGTCCGAGCTCCTGGGGTCTGGGTCCGGGGTGCTGTGTCCCCTCCGAGTCCCCACGCTCCAGCCCCGCACCCTGGCCATTCCCTCCCGACCCCGCACTCACCAGCCCAGGTCTTGGTCAGCGCCAGGACCCTCAGGAGCAGCAGGAGCAGGGGTCTGGGTCTCATGACCCATATCACGCGGGTCTGGGAGACAGAGAACCGTTATCTTGAGGACTTGTTACTGAAACCATAGTGAGAAGAATTGGTTGCTCTATTATTCAGGTGCCCACGGGGGCGGGAACTGAGTCAGCCTCATGAGGCCCGCAGGGCTGGGGAACCCAGAACTGTGCCCTGAGCCTTTCTCGTGGACTCTTTCCACCTCCCTGTGGGGGTGGGTGTGGGGGTGGGGGGAGACCCAGGTCTGCTACCTCTAAGCTCCATAACCAGACACAAGTGACAGTTGTGGTGTTCTCTTAAGTATTTGTGTTCCTCATTCTGCTGACTCTTCACTGACCTCTCATCCCACTCACCACGTCTCCGCCTGTCCTTTGGCTTCTCAGGAAGTGTCCTGCTCTCTGCACCTGATGTCACTTGAACTCGGTGTGATCACCTTAACCCTGCACCTGTTACCCCCTTTACAGCATGGAGACAGTTGTGTTGTGCTGACTGACCACCTACTGCTTCCTAGGAATGATTTACAGAAAACTCCTATTGATGCTGCTGCTTTAAGTTGGTTACAGAGGGATGTTATCTGAGAGATGACCAGGGACATTAGCGAGCAGAACATCCAGTAACGTCCATGGTGGACATAATTGAGAGCTCTCATCAACTGGAGGTAAAATCTGCCCAGCATGCTGAACTCAGTGCTCTAACTCGGGTTTGTCACCTGGACGAAGATCATGGTTCTGAATGATGGTTGTTTGCAGTGCAGTTGTGATTCTGATGTAGCTGTAGGGTCATGAAAGCACTCCATTTATCTTCATAGCCATCTTGACTGGAAACCAAGATTTTTAAAACTGTTGATTCAAGGAAGATGATTTAGTAAAAGTAATATTTTTCAATCCTTCAACCATGTCGTTGTAAAGTGACACTGGTTTTGTTGTCTAGTCTGTGAGGGAGTCGTAGTGAGGAATGCCTGCTAATGTAGTTGGGTGTCCCAGTCTCTGTTCTTGCTAAGTTTACCTCTGTGCACATGTGGGCACAGTGACAAAGCAAGGATGTCCTTAACCTATGAAAATAGTTTTGACCTTATAGATCCCGTGAAAGGGTCTGAGAAACTTCAAGGGTTCCACAGAGCACACTTTGAGAATGGTTGTTCTGGATAAACCATGGGGAGTCTCCCCACTGTCCTCCTCACTTCCTAGAACCCCTCTCCTTGAGGTGGCAGCCGTGCATCACCACACTCTGCTGAAAACATTGCCCCTGGGTTCTTCTAGAAGAAAGCTCACCCCCTGGAAATAAGATTTCAGAGAGTGTCCTCAGTCTGGGAAGGCAGGTGGGGGGACAGGTGTTTTCTGTTTGGAACTGATTATAGCCTGTGCTCAAAGTCACGAGACCCACAGAAACCTAGTTTTGTTTGTTATACAGCAGCTTCATGTGTATTTCTGTCCCAGACAGAAGATGACTGGATGAGGAAGATGGGGATGAGGGTGAGGGGTGATAGGAAAGACGCTGTCTTCCCTTCTGTTGGCCAGCCCGGGAGCTGCTTGGTAGTGTGTGAGCTGCACCATTGTCTCCTTTCTATGTGTGCTGAGACCACACACAGTGTGGTGTTGTTTTGTATCCTGTTGCTGTGCTCTTGGGATGTCCTTGTCTGATGCTGATGTTCCATGAGACCGTGTATGTCCAACCAGAGAGTAACCCCACCTAGCAGTGAGCACCAGGCTGGCTTCGGGCAACACGGGGCCTCCCTCTAAGTGCCAGACAAATTCTAATGTTCGGGGCTGCTTTTCCTTTCTTCTTAAATTCAACATTTAAATATATCTACAACCCACTCAAAAATAAAGAATATTAGAAAACAGTTTGGAAAAGAAGAAATGCAAATGTCAAACAACTATATTTGTAATAAATACATATAAATAAAAATGAGAATGTGTGTTAAGAAAAGTAGGAGCTAAAATAAAAATCTATCATTTGGGCAAAGATGAAAGCAAATGATGAGGTTTCAGCCCGAGGGTGGGGAACACATTCTGTTGTGAAGGTTGAAGGGGTTGAAAACCAGGGACAAAACTCCTGAAAGATGCTTTTGCAAAAGGTCTCAGCAATTTAAATGTGTTTGCATTTGACACAGAAATTCCTCTTTTGGGAATTTATCCTAAGAAGATAATCATACATTCTCCTCATCTATATACAGATAGAAGAATGTTTCTTGTATTATAGTTTTATAAAAGCAAAAGGATCACATGTATCTAAATGCTCTAATTGCTAGAATGATGGTAACTATGGACAGAGGAATGCTCAAGGTGTCTCAGGCAGTGTTACCATGAGATCTACATAGAGGGTCAAGTGTAATCTTCAGAGCAAACCTGTTGGGATCATCACAACAGAATTTCAGAAACAGGGTGGGAGAGATTTTGAAAACTTCAAGAGGCAGCCAATGTGTGCCTGGAGACTAGGAGACATTGAAGCAATTCCTTCCAGTTTCTGAAGAAAAACATATTTCCAATGCAGAGTTCTGTATCAAGTGAAGATGAGAATAAGGGTTAAAGTGACTTAAGTTTCCTCATGTGTTTAGAGTTTTAATGGTTAAGTTTCCATGTTCTCTTTTGGAAAATACTATCAGGTGAACTGGGAAAAATGAGGAAGCAAAGCCAGAAAAAAAAAGAAAAAAAGAACACGTGGGATCCAGGTGACGAGGGAGCCAGAGCAGGACAGGCCAGGGCTGCCTTGGGTGAGGCGAAGACATCCAGGGTGTCTCCTGGCTCCAGGTGTGTGGGAGCCAGTGCACCTGTGGGAACACTGAGGGCTGTGACAGGTGTCTGCAGAGATGGAGGTGGTTGAATAACCAATGTGTTCAAATACGTGCTCATGAAGATTTAGACTCTGGGGAGAGTAGTAGAATGAACTTGTAAAACCAGACAGAATGGCCACATTGGTGACATAGAACCAGATGCAATGATACCCACCCCTCCCTGGAGTTCTGACCAATCAGTGGAGACCTTGGCCCTAAGTCCCTCAGTCCCCTAGAAGCCATTAGGGAGCCAGGTCTTAAGAGCAACAACTCTCCTGTGACTCTGGGTTTGGTGCCACTTCCTTGAATAAAACTTTACTTCCTTATTTTCTTTTCTGTTGTCCTCTTTTTTATTCTCACTGAAGGACATTTTTTTCCCCACTGGCATGGACTTTTTTTCCATTGCTTTCAGAGAGAGGAAAAGGGAGAGAGGAAAACATTGATGTGAGAGAGAAACATCGATAGGTTGCTTCCCATGGGCACCTGGATGGGGGTCGGACACTACACCCAGGAATGTGCCCTGAGCAGGCAGCGAAGCCACAACCCTTTGCCACATGGGACAACACTCCAACCAACCCAGCCACCCACCCAGGGCTGATGTAATTCTTTGGTGAAGTGTCTGTTAAGAATTTTCATCAATTTTTATTGAGTTATTGTTACCTTATTATTGAGTTTGAGAATTCTTATGTGTAGTCTAAAACAAGTGGTTTGTAAACATTTTCTCCCAGTCTGTGGCCTGAGCTATTTTCACAGACATAACAGCAACATCAGTGCACAGATGTATTTTTGCTGGGAGGAGAAATCAGAAGTGACTCACTGTGATTATTTGTAGGTAGACAAGTTCAGTGACTGAGGGAGCAGGGGGACATGTGACTTATTTAATTTTTATATTCTTGGGTGTCTTTTGAAAACTCTTGTATGCACATGAATAATGTTTTTTTTAAAGATTTTATTTATTTATTTTTAGAGAGGGAAGGGAGGGAGATAGAGAGAGAGAAACATCAATGTGCAGTTGCTGGGGGGTTATGGGCCTGCAACCCAGCCATGTACCCTGGCTGGGATGAATAATGTTTTAAAGAACAAATTACATCAAATCTCTGCACTTATAAATCTCCTGACAGATCATCCTCAGATTGTGATTTCAGATCAGATTCTGACCATGTCCTCTAGGACTAACGGTTTGCCTTAGAAATCCCATTCCTGAACAAGGGAACTAGATGGTGTGGACAAATCCTCCCCCTGAAACTAGCTAAAAATGCCATGTGTAATAAAAAGACCAACTTCTTAAAAGCAACAAAGAGTTGATGAGATACTAATGACCATGCCTCAAAAGAAGGGAAAGACCCAGCTGTCCTCCACAGAGGGCAGCGCCCTGAGTGAGGAGTGGGGGAAGGTGTGCAAGTTCATTGCCCAGAGCCCAGACATGGAGCCCAGCACTGTCAGCCCTGGGCTGAGCTCTTGACTTTCCTCCCCATCTGTTTTCCCTTTTATGCATGTCAACAATGCTTTTTAAATTAATTATGTGAACATAGATAATAAACAATTCATATGATGAATGTATATTCACTGTAAAAATTTAAAATGTTAACCTTGTAAATGAGAAATTCTTACTAAAGGGATTCGTTCATCTGTGCACGTTAAAGCCCACTCACATGCAAACAGGAGTTGGCCGCAAGGAAGTAAAGGCAACTGATCTATGTTTCTCTCTCTCTCTGTCTCTCATCAATAAACACCTCCTTGGTTGAAGATTTAAAAAACATTTTGCAGTAAACAGTGTGCTTTTTATGGTTGCCGCAGCCTCTTACATGTGTTTACTGAGTCTCCTGAGGGCGTCATTTTCCCGTGTTGATTTAATCTTGTGTTGTTTTGTGCAGTAACGTGCTGTGCGGGCTTGCAGCCCAGGAGCAACAGGCTGAGCCCTGCAGTCCAGGTGAGCAGTAGGGAGACCATCCAGGTGTGAGGGTCCTCTGTGCTGTTCACACAACCACAACATCACACAACCACACGCTTCTCAGGGCGGATCACCACCGTTAGGTGGCACATGAGTGAATGTAAGTGATCACATAAACACACTGGGCACCTTACACTTACACTAGGTTGTGTGTCAGTTATATTTTAAGTTACAAATACACTTCACTGTGGATTTTATGCACAACATTGGCATTCAGTGAAGGATCACTAAACAGTGTAATTAAGAATATTATTACTTGAACAACAATTCAAACAAAAATAAGACAGAAAAAATAGTGAAATGAAATACTGCAAAATAATAATAAAAAAGAATATTATAAACAGACACCCACAGATTAGATTGTCAACAGTCCCTTTCAACAGTTCATGACCCCAGGAGCTCTAGGATCCCTGAGCAGCCGCAGTGAGGGGCGAAGAGCAGGAGAACAGGAAGCCAACTAGGGGAGGTCTGCACCCACCAGAGATGGGGATCCCACTCACACAGGGATGTAACCCAAGTGAAAATGGGTTCCAGTATGTAGGATGTGACAGAGGTGACCACCAGCATCAGGATGGTGTGGGTGGCTCTGGTCACTGGAAGGCACTGGTGGCTGCTGTGGAGTGTGAATGTGCTGCAGCCTCTGGTGGTGTCTGTGCAGGTGAAGCACCATGGAGATGCTGGGCAAGACCTTGAGGACAGTGCATGTGACACAGGACATGACCACAGGATGGCACCCTCAGGCAGGTCTGGTGACCATGGATAGAGATGGCAATGACTGAGATGCCCTCAGGAGCAGTGGGCAGGAGACACAGAAAGTGTCCCCTGTCCCCTGGGTAGAACTTGAGCTTTAGATCACATGTCATTGGGGTGCAGGGACATCTGTGCCTGCAGCTCCCATCTTGGTGTTTCCTGCTGGGCCCTTTCCTTCAGCTCCTTCTCTTGTCAGAGCTTGTCCCCAAGTCCCTCACACCGTCATCCCTGTGACCCAGACTGGTCTTTCTGTGGGTTCTAGTTCCACAGCTCTGGCTGCTCATGGCCTCAGGTCTGTCTGTAGCTTTTTCTGAAATAAAGTGAGCTCCCAATATCCCACATAGAAATCCTTCTATGTTTAAAGTAGAAATTTTTGGATTCCATTATTTCTTCCAAAAAAAAATCAGTCAGAGGGTTAATCGCAGAGAGCGAGCATTTGGAGATTTTCATTATGTTGAACTGAGAGCCACTTTCTAAATCCTCTGCTTGACTTTACCCCATGGTAGAGAAAACAGCACGTACCTTCCACCCTCGTATGACAAATTATGAACTACCTTTCCTTCCCGAGGGTGGGAAGAACGTTGAAATGTGGATTCAAGGCCTTTCCCAACCCGGGTCTTACCGCATCACAGGATTGTGTGCATCCAAGTCTACTCGAGACCAGGGTGGCTCGTGGGCTTGTCACAAAATACTCAAATTTCTCCCCAAAACTGCTCTCAGAATATTGGGCATGAAGTCCAAGTTATAATTTTTTTAACTTTGAATATTTTTTTACTTTTCAATTACAGTTGACATACAATATTATACTAGTTTCAGCTGGAAAGCACAAAGGTTAAACATTTACATAGCTTATTGAATAATCTGTGTGATAAATCTAGGACCCATCTGACACCATAAATATTCACAACAATATTACTGACTGTACTGCCTGTGCTGTACTGTACATCCGTGTGAAAACTACTCAGGGCTAGTACAGGACAACCACCATATTTTCGCTGACTGGGGTGGAAGGTATGAGAGGGGCTAAGGAGGGTGAGTGTAGAAGTGGTGAAGAGCACAGCAGGACAATCTCAGAGTATCTCCCCGTAAATTACTGATGAATGACTAACACCAAATGGTGACTGTATGATGGGGAGACCTGACTGTCACCAACCTGGGTGGGTCACCAGGATGAATGTCCCCACTGTTGGGACAGGGAGGTGCAGTGTCCAGTCCTTGTTCTTTCCTCTTCCACAGTCCTGGCTCCCTTGGTGGCCTCATCCACGCTCACGGCTTTAATGTCATCATCACCTCCACACCTATGTCTGCAGCCCAGACATTTCTCCTCAAGGTCCCCACACTCATCTGTCCAACCTGACACCTCACTGGTGTGTCTATCAGATATCTCACCTTGACCTTCTCTTCAGCTGAAAGCTTGAAATGCCCACCCCTCCCCCACACAATTTTCTGCCAGCATCTTCCCCCATCTCTGCTGATATAACCCCATCTTTCTGCTGGCACAGTACAAACGTGGGGTGTCCACCTTGACTCCTTTCCCACACCCCAGTTTTAATCACTAGGAAATGCTGTGAACTCCATCTTCCAAATGCCTTCAGGGTCCAGTCCCTTCCCACTGTGTCCACCGCTCACAGCCTCGTCAGAACACCCAGCAACTGCAGCCTGGAACCCTGGGAGCTTCCTCACACCTTTCCCTCCTGCCTCGCTGGTCCCTTGTCTCCTGATTCTGTTCTCAGCCCAGCAGCCAGACTGACCCTGTGGCCCGAGGGCTCTCTGTTGGGGAAGAACTCTCAGAGGAAGCCACTAAGGACATTGGCTCCTTCCCCATGACCTTCCAGGACTCAGCATCCACAGAATGAGAGCAGTGTCTGCAATGGATGCTGGAATACTTCCTGGTGTTCTCACCTTCTGTTGGTCAGCACTCTGTACCCCACACAGATACCCTTCAAGTCTATCTACAATAGGGGACCCTGAAAGCTTGGGGGAGACTCCTAGTCTACAAAATGGCACTCATTTAGAATCACGGGACTCAACCGGCTATGGCTAGAGGCACAAAAGGTCACATTTCGGATGTGCGGGAAGAAACCCTTAATTGCGCATGGAGCACAGGAGGTCACAGGGAACATCAGTGGGGAGACGTGAGGTCCCCCTTTCCTGTGTCACACAGTCTGTCCCTTCCCTGGTTATCTTCACACCTCATGGTAAGTTTATGAATGTAAAGTGACTTAGAACAGGTTAACAAACAGGGTGAAGGTGTAGACAGAATAACGCCTACCAGAAACAATACACCTTGGAGTGTTTAATGTCCATCTATTATGTTTACATATACATATATATATACACACACACACACTCATGTACAATCAGCAGTCAGGGATTCATAATCCCAAAGGGAGGCTGGACTGACTATTTAGCACCAAGTCCTGTAGAAAGCAGCTCTGTCACACTGGGCAGAAAGTTGTCATGAAGAGGTTCAGGTCAGTCTCAGAAGTGTCACATTCTCCCACAGCCCACTGCATCCTCAGAATGTCCCACTCTGAGAGTCCCCAAAACCCAATTGTGCCCCTCGGTCCCAAGCCCCCCCCCCACTTCCTGCCCTCAGGGTCTCACCCTTAGGAGCTGTGAGTGACACTTCAGAGCCCTTGGCACTGTCGCTGACTGGGGGAGACACAACAGCAGAGTTAGGGGGTGGGGGAGCCCCCCTCACAGACTCCAGCCCACACTCTCCCAAGGATCCCAAATGTCACTTCTCTGACACCCAGACTTACAGGCAGCCTGAGTGCACCTCTCCCTGCCTTTGCCTGTGGGAACAAAATGTTCTGTGAGAAGTCAGAGGGAAGACTGGGTCCCATGACCCTCAAGAAGTCCCACACTCCTGAAGCACAGGGAAGGTTCCAGAACTGTGACTGAACACTAGGATAGGATCAGGAAATACAGGGAAAGGACACGTGTGGGGAGTAGATCAACTGCCCATCTGGATGTCTGTTCTCAGAAGGGATCTTCCCCACTGACCTGTGACATCTGGGAATCTCCCCATCACTAGAATCATCAGGTGATAAATTTGTCCTTCACTTTCCCATGGACCTCACTAAAGACTCAGTGTTAGCAAATAGGCCCCAGATGGACAAGCACCCGTGTGGGGTTACAATGCCCATAAAGGAGGCAGAGCACACTTCCATCTGGTCTTGACCCCCAGGGGACAGGAAACTCAGCCCCAACCCTTGCCCACCTGAGCCCTTCCTCCTCCACAGCACAGCTCCAGTGACCACAGCTGCAAGGAGACCCAGGGCAGCAGGGATGCCCATGAGGGTGATGGAGGTCTGAGGAGGGGGGTCAATGAGGGGAAGGTGAGAGGTCACCCTCAGACCTGAGTCCTGACCCTGCTCAGGGACACCCTGAGGAGAGGCTCTGTGCCCACATCCCCTCCTCACCCCATCTCAGGGTCAGGGGCTCAGGCAGCCCCTGGTGCTGCACATGGCACGTGTATCTCTGCTCCTCTCCAGGGGGCACGACCACAGCTGCCCACTTCTGGAAGGTCCCATCCCCTGCAGGCCTGGTGTCCACCAGCTCCATGTCCTGGGTCAGGTCCTCCCCATCACGCTGCCAGGTCAGGGTGATGTCCGCAGGGTAGAAGCCCAGGGCCCAGCACCTCAGGGTGACCTTGTGGTCAGAGATGAGGTGGTGGGTCAGGTGTGTCTTTGGAGGGTCTGAGGGGAGGGTGAGAAAGTTCAGGAACTCTGCATGGTCATGGGACACTCCAGCAGTGCTCATGTGACCACCCTGAGAGTGGACAGGACAGCTGGGGTGCGGGAAGGGAGTGCACCATTCGGACACTAGCAGGGACAGAGGCATTGGGGATAATCTCCTATGTCTTGGAAAGTTCTAGGAAAAAGGTGAGAACATAGGGTAGGAGTACCTAGGTCTCTAAGGGGAGACACAGACTCAGGTGCTAGTTGATGACTCAGAAAAGAAGGAGCCAGGCCTGCAGAGAAGGTCTCAGCCCCAGAACCAGGAGAGCGTCCTGGTGCACCAGGTGCTGCAGGGTGTGATGGAACCGCTGTGGGTGTTTCAGGGAGGGGATGGGCCCCTTATGGTTCTTTAGAGCGGCGATCCCCAACCAAGGAGCTACAAACCGGTACTAGTGGGTGGCCTGTTAGGAACTGGGGGGCACAGGAGGAAGCGAGCAGCTGAGCTCTGTCTCCTGTCTACCAGTAGACCCCTCCCCCCGGTCCGTGGAAAACTTGTCTTCCACGAAACCTGTTTCTGGTGCCAAAAGTTTGGGGACCATTGCTTTAGAGAAAACTAGGCCTGCGGGTGAGTCACAGAATAAGGAAACCTGGGGGACTCTTTACTCTCCTGAGCTGCAGGGGGATTCTGACACTGCCCCATATCCTCCTCTCCTTGTGGGAAGCCGCCCCAGCCCTCAGATCTCCTCCTCCAGGAGGCCCGCGCCCTGCTACCTGCTCTGAGCAGCGACTCCTTCCCCTTCTCCAGGAGCTGGTTAAGCCAGTGCACGCAGAGTCTCTCCAGAAATAACCTCTTCTCTTCCGCCTCAGGGAGATCCACCAACTTGCGCCAGGTTTTCGGGGCCGCCGTGTTGACCACGGTCCAGGAGCGCAGGTCCTCGTTCAGGGCGAAGTAGGCGGTGCCGTGGTAGGCGAACCGACTGAACCCGCGGAGGAAGCGTCCATCAGATCCCACGACGCAGCCGCTCATTTCCTGCCAAAGGTGTGCGACACTGACCCCCCGCCCCAGGGTCAGCCCTGCCCACTTAGCCCGGTCCCGCCTCCAGTTGTCAGGAGCTGACCCGCACGATTAAACCGAAAGTGAAAATCAAACGGGATCAAATCCCCGGGAGCTCCACCCAGGATGGGGGCAGGCGGGTTCTGCAGCCTGGAGCTGACTCACGGACCCGGAGACTCAGGGCGACAGCAGCCGGTCAGTGGGGGGGTGGGGGTGGGGTCGTGACCGGGCCCGGGCTGGCGTGGCTCACCGTCCTTGCTCTGGTTGTAGTGGGCGCGCAGCTTGTTCAGGTTCCCTTCGTTAATCTGTGCCTCGCGCTGGCAAACCCCCTGTCTCCTGGTTCCAATAATCTGGCATCTCCTTCTCCATCCACCGCTGCTCCATCCACAGCACCCGCGGCTCCAGCCTGGGGTCCCGGGTGTCGCTGTCGAACCGCAGGATCTCCGTGTCGTCCACCTAGCTGACTCCGATGAACCGGGACTTCCCGCGGCCTGGTCCGTACACGGCGATGCTGAGAATACTCATGGTGTGGGGACCTGAGGGCATGGAGGACGCGTGTCCTGGTGTCCACGGTCGTGCCCGTGTGGGCAGGGGCCGTGGGGACGTAAAAAGGGACGGTGGTTGACAGGAGGGGGAGGGTAGAGTCGGGGCAGAGGAGGGACTCGGGGGTCTGGGGTCTGGGCTGCGGGTGCTGGAGAAGTGCTGTACCGGAGTCCTGCGCCCCTCCGGGCCCCCTCGCTCCTGCCCGGCAGAGACCGTTCCCTCCCGACCCCGCACTCACCCGCCCAGGTCGTGGTCAGCGCCAGGGTCCCCGAGAGCAGCAGTAGCAGAGCTCGGGGGCCCAACACCCGGACCCTGATAGTTTGGAGAGAATGAGTTCTACTTCTCGGCGTGGTCAGTATATCCGGAACCACGTTGATGCTGATTGGCCTCTGTAGAGCCCACCACCCAATTGGAGTGAGAACTACTCTAGCGTTATGAGTATCCAGGCAGAAGAAGCCGCCAGAGGAAGAGGGGAAATCCCTGGGGAGATGACCCCAGAGCATTGAGCATCCAGGCTCAGTCCTTGGGATGAGACCCTGGCAGCCAGGTCTAGGGACCCGGGACTTTGCGCTGTGCCCTCCCGGTGCACGGAGGACTCTCCCGCTGTCTCCCAGAGTCCTGGCCCACATGCTGTTTTATTCAGCGACTGTCAAAACATTTCGGTGTCAGAATATCTATAGTCTTACAGAGTCTTACAAATTAGGGAGAATCCCAAAAATGATTTTGTTTGTGTGCGTTATAGCTATCAATATTTACCATACAAGGAATAAAACAGTTTGACAAAGTTTTTAATTCATTTAGAATAGTATTAATAAACTATGTTAACAGAAATAATATTTTTTGTGAAAAATAGCCATTTCACAAAAAAAACAAAACAAAACAAAACAAAACAAACAACATAGTGAGAAGAGTGAATCTGCTTATATTTATAGTTTGCAAGGCTCACTTCTTGTCTGTATCCTTGGAAGTCTGCTGGATTTTCATATTTGTGTCTGCATTAAATCTCTTTTTTTGTTGCAGTATATAATAAAATATTCAGCCTCACACAAATACAGAGGAGGAACATTTTGAAAACCTTTTCAGATAAGTGTGGGTATCCAGCTTTCATCATACCCTAAATCCTCACAAGTGGTAGTTCCTCAAAAGCTCTTTGCAAAGTGGAACCTGAAACAAATCCATTGAGTATCTCCTATCCTGTTACATTACTTGAGTGGCTCTTGTACTGATGCAGGATTATTTGAAAGTAATGCCTTGTTTCACTAAGTGATAGAGATCTCCCAGTGTTGATGCATTTAATGACACACCATGAAAAATCACTTTTGTTAACATTACCACAGATCCCTGTGGAAACAGCTGTCAGCTCTGGGAAGCTGTCTGGCTGCTGTGGTGAGACACACCTTTGCCAGAATCCTGGTTTTCCCCTGAGAGCTTCCATTCCATCCAGACAACAAGTGCTGTCAAGTGTCAACTGCCTGCTGACTCTCCTTGAGGGAGAAGCTCACGTTTCATTTGAGAGAGTGTTCGCCAGTTCACCACACCTCAGTCATCACAGGTTCTGTGTCTCTCATTCTCTTAAGTGAACTTGCTGTTCCGTGAAGAAGAGGCTGACTCAGCTCTCACAGGTCACTTTCCTGGGTTCATGGCACTTGGGGATGTAGCAGAGTGTGTTTGTGTACTTTCCCAGTCATTATAGGAGACATGGTATTTTTTTAATTCTCCATTTTCGTTAAGGACAGTTAAGAATTAATCCATTTATATACTGAATTCAAGATACAATTATTTTAATTTTTTTAAATTTTTTCAATGACAGTTGATGTATAATATTATATTAGTTTAAGGTGTACGACTCTATGAATAGACATTTAAATAAATTACAAACCAATCACTCTGATAAATCCAGTACCCACCTGACACCATATGTAGTTATTACAATATTAATGACTGTATTCCCTGTGCTGCACTTTACATCCCCATGACTGTTCTGTACCAATGTGTCCTTCTTAATCCCTTCACCATTCTACCCAGCCCACTCAGCCCCTCCCATCCCGCAACCATCAGTCTGTTCCCTGTGTCTATGAGTCTGTTTCTGTTCTGCTTGATTACCGTATGTGTTAGATTCCCTATGCAGGCTCAGTCACCTGGCGTTTGTCCTTCTCTGTCTGACTGTTTCACTCAGCACCGTGCCCTCCACTGTGTTGTTGCCCATGGAGAGACGTCATTCTTTGTGTGTGTGTGTGTGTGGCTGAGTCAGACTTTGTTGTGCATATGCACCAATTTTTTAAAATCATATCATCTCTTGATGGACACTTAGGTAGCTTCCATATGTTGGCTTTTGTAAATAACACTGCAATGAACATGTGGATGTGGATGTCTTTTTTGGTTAGTGTTTTGGGTTTCTTCAGATAAATACCAAGAAATGGAAATGGCGGGTCCTTCTTTCCCTCTTGTTATATCGCCTTTGTTGAAGTCTGTGTTGTCTGGTGGAAGGACTGCTATCCCCAGGTGTTTGTTTGTTTGTTTCCTTGTCCATAAAATACCTGTTTGCATTGTTTTACTTTCTGTCTCTGTCTTTCGATGAGAATTGAGTCTCTTGTAGATAGCATATCTGAGGGTTGTTCTGTTATTCATTCAACCACCATGTGTCTTTATATTACAGCAATTAATTTACTTTCATTTAAAGTAATTTTTGATGGATATGTACTTATAGCTATTTCATTATTCATGTTTGTGCTTAGTTTTCTTCTTCATTTTAAAGAGGACCCTTGAGCATTTCTTGTAATACTGGTTGAGCAGTTAAACTGCTGTAGCTTTTTCTTCTCTGTGAAGCTCTTTATCTGTCCTTCAGTGAAAAATGAAAGCTTTGCTAATCTGTTTTGACCTGAAAAATTTCTGTTGCGATATCAGTTGGCAGTCTTACCACAGCTCCCTTGTAGGTAACTAACTGATTTTATCTTGGTGCTATTAAAATGATCTCCTTGTCTTTAACTTTTGGCATTTTAATGATGTTTCTTGGTGTGGGCCTTTTTGGGTTCATCTTGTTTGGGACTCTGCCGTTTCTGGACTTCTATGGCTACTTCCTTTATCAGGTTAGAGAAATTTTCCAAATCATTGTTTAAAACATAGGGTTTTGATTCTTTGCTTTCTCTCCTCTCTTTTGGGCACCAGCATAATGCAAATATGGGTATGCTTGAAGTTATTCCAGAGGCTCCTTATACTATCCTTAATTTTTTTGGTATTCTTTTTTCAATTTGCTGTTCTCATTGGGTGTTTTCTGCTTCTTATCTTCTCAAACTCTTATTTTATCCTGTGTTTCATTAACTCTATTGTTGATTCCCTACAACAAGTTGTTCATGTCGGTAATTGAACTTTTCACTTATAATGTTTTGTAATGTTTTCTATCTCCATTTTTATGTGCCCTATCTGTTTGCTGAGCTCCACACTGATGCCATCTACTCTTCCCCTGAGTTCACTGAGCACCCTTATAAGCAGTGTTTTGAACTCTGCATCTGGTAGGATGCTTGTCCCCATTGTGTTTAGTTCTCCTAGAGTTTTGTTCTGTTCTTTCATTTGGGACATGATGCTTTGCTTCCTATTTAGGCAGCTTTCCTGTGTTTCTTTCTGTGTGTTAGACAGAGCTGCAGCATCTCCTGGTCTTTGTAGAGTGTCCCCATGCAGTAGGTGTCCCAGAGGGCCCAGTGCTGCAGCCACCCTGGTGACCCAACCAGGGCACTCTTGGTGCACCCCCCTTGTGGGCTGTGTGCACCCTGCTGTTATAGTTGAGTCAGTACTGCTGTTGGCAATGGAAAGGATTTATCCCCAGGCTGATCAGCTGCGAGGACTGGCCGCAATCACCGTGGAGGCTCTGGTGCCTGCTGAGTCTGCCCCTTGAGTGTGTTTCTGTGGAGGTGGTTGAGTGATGCTTTTTCCTGGTCTGAAGCACTCCAACAGTGGTGCTGGCTCAAGGTCCTCTTGGGAGCTGCAGGCCACAGTCAGCTACCACCTATGCCTGGCCTGGGGCTGCCCAGAATGAGCAAAACAAAGCAATCTGTAGATGGCTGCTCCTTGTGCTGGGCTTGGAGGTGCCTGGGAGAGGCCAAGCTGCAAACCAAGGCCAGCTGCCACTAGCACCAGACCTGGGGGCCACTTAGCTGGAGGTACAGGGCATGCCTAGGCCAGATACTGCTTGTTTGAGACACTTTAGGAAAATCTGTAGCATGAGCCAAGACACACAGTTTGCATGGAAATATCACTAGAAAGGGCAATGGGGGGCCCGTTAGTTGGGTGGGGTGGTGTTTGGGCAATCATCAGGGTGTGGCAAGGAGTGTGAGCCAGGTTGTTGGAGACTCAGATATGGTGCCCACCTGCCAGCTCTGAGTGGGGGAGGGCTCGGAAAAGGACAATGGCCTCTGCCAGTACTTGTGTCTGGGAGACAGCTGCCCTCAGCTCTCACTCTGATGCCAGAGAATCCAGTTGCTCCCCGTATGTTCCTGGTTCCTTTTGAGCTGCCATTCCAGCACCAGAGCTCGGAGCATGTCTGTGGGTGTGCAGACCTTTAAGAGGAACTGCCTGGGACTCCAGAGCCTGTGTGTCACTCAGCCACCATCACCGCTAGTTCTTCCAGCCAGAAGTTGTGGAAGCCTGACCTCCTGGCACAGAAACTCTGGGCTGAGGAGTGTCATTTAGGGCAGGGATGCCTCACTCCTCAGGGGCGCCTCCACAGCTGACATACCCCTTTCAATTTTTATCAGCCACATGCAAGTGTGGGACCAGCCTGCTCTGCATGTGTCCCCTCCTTTCAGTCTCAATGTGGCTTCTTTCATTCCCTGGTTGTAGGGCTTGTGTTCAGCTAGATTTCAGGTGGTTCTGAATGGTGGTTGTCTGTAGTGAAGTTGTGATTTTGATGTGGTCCTGGGGTGATGAAAATACCACATTTACCTACACAGCCATCTTGATGGGAAGCTGAGATATTTTGTAAATGTTTAGTTAAGGATGATGATTTAGTAAAGATAATACTTTTCAATCCCTTGACTGCATCATTCTAAAGTGATGCTGGTTTTGTTTTCTTGTCTGTGAGGGGTGGTGGTGAAGAATGCCTGCTTAGCAGTTGGGTGTCCCGGCCTCCATTCCTGCTGAGTTTACCTCCATGCACATGTGAGCACAGTGACAAAGCAAGGATGTCCTTAATCCTACGAAAAATAAATTGGACCTCATAGATCCCATGGAAGGGCCTTAGAAACCTCAAGGGTTCCACAGAACACACTGTGAGAATGGTTGTTCTGAGTAAACCAGGGGGAGTCTCCCTACTGGCCCCGGCCTTGTGTCCCTCCTCACTTCCTAGAACCCCTCTCCCTGAGGTGGGATCCCTGCCTCCCCACCCTCTGCTGAAAGCATTGCCCCTGAGTTGTACTAAGAGAAAGGTCACCCCTTGGAAATGAGATTTCCGAGAGTGTCTTCAGTCTGGGAAAGGAGATGGGGAGACAGGTGTTTCCTGTTTGAACTGAATACAGTTTGTGCTTGAAGGCACCAGGCCCACAGGTAACCTAGTTTGGTTTGTTATACAGCAGCTTGATATGTACTCATGTCCCAGACAGAAATGTGGTGTCGTCTGTCAGAGAGATATTGGCCCCTTCATTTTTCACGGGTCTAGTGCTGTGACTGGAAACCCAGACAATATGAAGAGCAGTTCTGTCCAATAGAACATTCTGGAACAAGGGATTTTTCTGTGTCAGCATGTCCAAAATGGCAGCCACTGGCTGCAGGTGGCTGGTATTTTTGTGAGTGCTCTCTGCCTTGTGTTTGTCTGTGTTTAGACAAAATGCAGTGTGGTGTCATTTTCTCTCAGTTTGCCATGGTCTCGGGATGTCCTTGTCTGATGCTGATGTTCTGTGAGACCACGTGTGTCCAACTGGAGAGTAACCCGGCCCAGCAGTGAGCAAAAGGCCAGCTCCTGGCAACACGGGGGCCTCACCCTAAGCGCCACATCGGTTCCGATGTTGGGGCTGCTTTTCCTTTTTTCTTAAATTCAGTATCAGCTGCTGCTGCCCACCGCTCCCCTGGCTGATAATCTCAAGGACAGAAAGAAGTTCCTATCTGACATGGGGATGTGGGTGCGCTCTAGAGCGAGCTGCCCCAGATCTTGGTCTGGAGGGTTTTTAACTCTCTTCTCAGGGCGAGAAATTTAGGGGAGGGTTCCAGCAGAATATTCATCAGCTTTCAGGGTGTTTTTAATAAGCTGATGCATCAAAACGGGCACATGGGGTGTTGGGGATTATCCTCTGGTCAGCTCCACTGTTTCTTTTTTCTTAGGTCTGTCTGGTTCTAATGTTGTTGTTGTTGTTTCTTATTTGATACCCTGACTTCATCTGTCATGGGTTCATCTGGTAAAGTGGCAGTAATTGGGTCTCTCTTATTTATTCCCCCCCAGAATAAAGTTGATTTTAGCTATGTATTCTTTGCTTAGGGAGGACAAGTACAATGAAAACTTAAGGGCAGCAAATATGGGCCTGGAGACTAGAAGATGTGGTTGCCATGCCTTCCAATTACTGAAGAAAAATTATTTCCAACACAGAGTTCTATATCCAGTCAAGATGTGAATAAGGGCTAGGATAGCCTACAGTTTCCTCATGTGTTTAGGGCTTTAATAGTTACCTCTTCTCATTCTATTTGGAAAATTCTACCAGATATATTGGGGAAAATGAGGAAGTAAACCAAAAGGGAGGAACGTGTGGGGTCCAGGTGACAGGGGAGCTAGAACAAGACAGGCCTGGGCTGCCCAAAATGAAGGGAAGGACATCCAGGGTGTCTGCCTGCCTCCTGGTGTGCAGGGACCCTGTCACCCTGTGGCAGGGCCGAGGGCTGTGGACAGGTGTCTGCAGAGAGGAAAGTGGTTGGATATCTGACGTGTTCAAATACGTACTCATGAAGATTGAGACTCTGCGGAGAGCAGTGGCACAAACTTGTGAAACCTGACAGAACAGCCCCATGGCTGAATTAGGACCAGATGCAATGACCAACCACCCCCTACCCTAGTGCTGACCAATCAGTGGAGACCTTTGCAATATGTCCCATAGGCCCCTATGCAGCCCATCCCCTAGAAGCCATCAGGGAGCCAGGTCTCAGAGCAACAACTCACCTGTGACTTGGGTTTGGTGCCACTTCCTTAAATAAACCTTTATTTGCTTTTTATTTCTTTTTCTTTTATATACTCACCCAAGGACATTATCTTTTCATTGCTTACAGAGAGAGAGGAAAGAAGAGAGAACAACATTGATGTGAGAGACAAATATTGATTGATTTTCTTCCATTGGTACCAGGACTGGGAATCTTATGCACAGTCGAGGTTGTGCCCTGACCAGGAATCTACTTGCAACCTTTCAATTATGGGACGATGCTCCAACCAACTGACCCACACCAGCCATAGTAAACCTACACTTTCCTTGTTGCAGACTCCTGTTTGCATTGGATTGGGTTTTAATGTGCACAGGTGAATGGACCTATTCAGTTTAGTAATACTTTGTAATTTATAGCTTTTTAATGTTTTATAGAGAATATACATTCATCATATAAATAGCATATTATCTATATACACATAATTAATTTAAAAGCTTTGTTACAAGTATAGAAGGGAAGGCAGATGAGAAAGAAAATCAAGAGCTCAGCTCAGGGCAGACAGTGCTGGGCTCCATGTCTGGGCTCTGGGCAATGAACTTGCACACCTTCCCCCACTCCCCACTCAGAGCACTGCTCTCTGTGGAGGCCAAGCTGGGTCTTTCCTTTCTTCTGGGGTGTGGTCATTAGTATCTCCTCAACTCTCTGTTGCTTTTAATAAGTTGGTTTTTGTACTATATATGGAATTTTGAGCTCATTTCAGTGGGAGGATTTGTCCGTAGAGTCCAGGCAAGTTTGTCAGGAATGGAATTTCTAAGGCAAGTGGTTGGTCCTAGAGAAGAGGATCAGAGTGTGAATCTTAAATTGTGATGTGAGGATGGTCTGTCAGGAGTTTTATAAGTGTAGGGATTTTATGTAACTTGTTTTTTGAAAAACATTACTTATGCACATACAAGAGGTTTCAAAAGACACTCAGGAATACACAAAATAAATGAGTCACATTGTCCTCCTCCCCCTCAGTCACCTAAGTCCTCTCCCAGGAAACCTTCATAGGGAGTCACTTCTGATTCCTCCTCCCAGGAAAATCTATCTGTGCATTAGTGTTGCTGTTATGTCTGTAAAAAGAACTCAGGCCACAGACTGGGAGAAAATGTTTGCAATCCAATTCTTTCAGAGTATATATAAGAAGACTCAACTCAACAATAAAAAAAATAACTCAACAAAAATTAATCAAAATTCTAATCAGACACCCCACCAAAGGATTTATGCCTGCCTCGTCCAGGTGGTTCAGTTGGTTAGAGGGTCATCACGAGAACCAAAATGTTGTGGGTTTGATCCCTGGTCAGAGTGCATATGGGAGGTAACTGATCAATGACTCTCTCTTTCTCTCTCTCACACAAACACACACACTCTTAAATCAATTAACATAGCCTTTGGTGACAATTTTTCTAAGGCTGCAGTAGAACAGTAGCTTTGTTATGGCTGCAGCAGCCTCATATGTGTATTTACTGGGTCTCTTGAGGGCATCATTTTCTCCTGTGTTAACTGAATTTCCTGCTGTTTCATACAGTAATGTGCTGTGCAGGCTTGCAGCCTAGAAGTAACAGGCTGAGCATTGCAACCATAATCAGGACAATCTCAGAGTATCTCCCCGTAAATTACTAATGGATGACAATCACCAAATGGTGACTGTGTGATGGGGAGACCTGTCCCTCACCAACCTGGGTGGGTCACCAGGATGAATGTCCCCACTGTCAGGACAGGTGGGTGCAGTGTCTGGTCCTTGTTCTTTCCTCTTCCACAGTCCTGACTCCCTTGGTGGCCTCATCCACGCTCACGGCTTTAATGTCATCATCGCGTCCACACCTATGTCTGCAGCCCAGACATTTCTCCTCAAGGTCCCCACACTCATCTGTCCAACCTGACAGCTCACTGGTGTGTCTATCAGATATCTCACCTTGACCTTCTCTTCAGCTGACAGCTTGAAATGCACACCCCTCCCCCACACATACTTCTGCCACAGTCTCCCCCCTCTCTGCTGATGTAACCCCATCTTTCTGCTGGCACAGTGCACATGTGGGGGTGTTCACCTTGACTCCTTTCCCACACCCCAGATTGAATCACTAGGAAATGTTGTGAAATCATCTTCCACATGCATTCAGTGTCCAGTCCCTTCCCAGTGTTTCCACCACTCACAGCCCCGTCAGAACACCCAGCATCTGCAGCTTGGAACCATGGGAGCTTCCCCACACCTTTCCCTCCTGCCTTGCTGGTCCCTTGTCTCCTGATTCTGTTCTCAGTTCAGCAGCCAGACTGATCCTGTGGCCTGAGGGCTCTCCCTTGAGGAGGAACTCTCAGAGGAAGCCACTAAGGAATTTGGCTTCTTGGCCATGACCTTCCCGGACTCAGCATCCACAGAATGAGGGCAGTGTCTGCAGTGGATTAAGGACAGTGGACGCTGGAACAACTCCTGCTTTAAGCAGCTGTTCTCATTTTCACATTGGTCAGCTCTCTGACTGTACACAGATACCCCTGAGGTCTACAAGAGGGGGTCCTGGAAGCTTGGGGAGACTCCTAGGCACCAAAGCGGCACTCAGTTAGGATCAAGGGACTCAACCAGCCAGAGGCAGAGGCTCCAAAGGGTCACATTCGGATGTGTGGGAAGAAACCCTTACTTACACTTGGAACACAGCGGTCACAGGGAACATCACTGGGGAGCCGTGTGGTCCCCTTGTCCCGTGGCAGACAGTCTGCCCCTCCTGGGTTGTCTGCACACCTCATGGTAAGTTTGTGAAGGTAAAGTGACTTAGAACAGCTTAACCAATGGGGTAAGATGGAGATAGAATAACACCTACCAGAAACAATACACCTTGGAGCTCTTAATCCCAGTCTCTTCTGTTTAGAGTCTGTATATAAATATATAGCTAATTTTAATGTGATGTAAACAAGTTCAGATACCGGGTGAAGAAACAGCAGTCAGGGATTCATAATCTCAAAGTGAGGCAGCAGTGACTGTTTCAGCAGCAGGTTCCGTAGAAAGCAGCTCTGTCACAGTGGGAAAGAAAGTTGTTATGAGGAAGTTCAGGTCAGACTGAGAAGTGTCACATTCCCCCAGAGCCCACCCCATCCTCAGCATGTCCCCGTCTGAGAGTCCCCAAACTCTCAGTCCCAATGCCCCCCACTTCCTGCCCTCAGGGTCTCACCATCAGGAGCCGTGAGAGACACATCAGAGCTCTGGGCACTGTGGCTGCCTGGGGAAGACAACAGCAGAGTTATGTGGTGGGAGAGCCCCCCACTGACTCCAGCCCACACTCTCCCAAGGGTCCCAGATGTCACCTCCCCAACACCCAGACTTACAGGCAGCCTGAGTGTATCTCTTCCTGCCTCTGCCTGTGGGAAGAAAATGTTCTGTGAGAAGTCAGGGGGAAGGCTGGGACCCATGACTCTGAAGGAGCTCCACACTCCTGAAGCACAGGGAAGGTTCCAGAACTGTGACTGAACACCCAGGGTAGGATCAGGAAATACAGGGAATGTACATGTGTGGGGAGTAGATCAACCGCCAGTGTGGATGTCTGTCCTTAGCAGGCACCTCCCCTTCTGACCTGTGACAGCTGGGAATCAGTCCCCATTACTAGAACCATCAGGTGATAAATGTGTCCCTCACTTTCCCACGGGCCTCACTAAAGAGACAGTGTTAGGAAATAGGACTCAGATGGACAAGCACCCGTGTGGGGACACCATGCCCATTAAGGAGGCAGAGCACACTTCCACCTGGGCTTGACCAGGGGGACAGGGAACTCAGCCCCACCCCTTACCCACCTGAGCACTTCCTCCTCCACAGCACAGCTGCAGTGACCACAGCTACAAGGAGACCCAGGGCAGCAGTGATGCCCACGATGATGATGGTGGTCTGAGGAGGGGGCTCTGTGAGAGGAGGGTGAGAAGTGAACCTCAGGCCTGAGTCCTGACCCTGCTCAGGGACACCCTGAGGAGAGGCTCTGTCCCTTCCTCACCCCATCTCAGGATCAGGGGCTCGAGTAGCCCTGGGTGCTGCACATGGCACATGTATTTCTGCTCCTCTCCAGGGGGCACAACCACGGCTGCCCACTTCTGGAAGGTCCCGTCCCCTGCAGGCCTGGTCTCCACCAGCTCCACATCCTGGGTCAGATCCTCCCCTTCACGCCACCAGGTCAGGGTGATGTCGTCAGCAGGGTAGAAGCCCAGGGCCCAGCACCTCAGGGTGACCTCATGGTCAGAGAGGGGGTGGTGGGTCAGGTGTGTCTCTGGAGGGCCTGAGGGGATAGTGAGAAAATTCAGGAACTGTGCATGGTCATGGGACACTCCAGCAGTGCTCATGTGACCACCCTGAGAGTGGGCAGGACAGCGGGGTGGGGGAAGGGAGAGCACTGCTCAGACACCAGCAGGGACAGAGGCATTGGGGATAATCTCCTATTTCTTGGAAAGTTCCAGAAAAAAGGTGAGAATGTAGGGTAGGAGTGTCTCTAAGAGGAGACACAGACTCAGGTGGAGGCTGATGACTCAGAAAAGCAGGAGTCAGGCCTGCAGAGAAGGTCTCAGCCCCAGAACCAGGAGAGCGTCCTGGTGCACCAGGTGCTGCAGGGTGTGAGGGAACCGCTGTGGGCTGTTTCAGGGAGGGGATGGGCCCCTTATGGTTCTTTAGAGCGGCGATCCCCAACCAAGGAGCTACAAACTGGTACTAGTGGGTGGCCTGTTAGGAACTGGGCAGCACAGGAGGAAGCGAGTAGCTGAGCTCTGTCTCCTGTCTACCAGTAGACCCCTCCCTTTGGTCCGTGGAAAACTTGTCTTCCTGGAAACCTGTTTCTGGTGCCAAAAGTTTGGGGACCATTGCTTTAGAGAAAACTGTGCCTGCGGGTGAGTCACAGAATAAGAAATCCTGGGGCACTCTTTACTCTCCCGTGCAGGAGGGGGATTCTGACACTGCCCCATTTTCCTCTTCTCCTTGTAGGAAGCCGCCCCAGCCCACAGATGCCCTCCTCGGGGAGGCCAGCGCCCTGCTACCTGCTCTGAGCAGCGACTCCTTCCCCTTCTCCAGGAGCTGGGTAAGCCAGTGCACGCAGAGTCTCTCCAGAAATAACCTCTTCTCTTCCGCATCAGGGAGATCCACCAACTTGCGCCAGGTTTTCGGGGCCGCCGTGTTGACCACGGTCCAGGAGCGCAGGTCCTCGTTCAGGGCGAAGTAGTCGGTGCCGTCGTAGGCGAACCGACTGTACCCGCGGAGGAAGCGTCCATCAGATCCCACGAAGCAGCCGCTCATTTCCTGCCAAGTGTGGGACACTGACCCCGCCCCAGGGTCAGCCCTGCCCACTTAGCCCGGTCCCACCTCCAGTTGTCAGGAGCTGACCCGCATGATTAAACCGAAAGTGAAAATCAAACGGGATCAAATCCCCGGGGCTCCACCCAGGATGGGAGCAGGTGGGTTCTGCAGCCTGGAGCTGACTCACGGACCCAGAGACTCAGGGGGACAGCAGCCGGTCAGTGGGGGGTGGGGGCGGGGGTGGGGTCGTGACCGGCCGCGGGCTGGCATGGCTCACCGTCCTCGCTCTGGTTGTAGTGGGCGCGCAGCTTGTTCAGGTTCCCTTCGTTAATCTGTGCCTCGCGCTGGCAAAAACGTGTCCCCTCGTCCCAGTAGTCCGGTACGTCCAGCACCCACGGCTGCTCCAGCCAGGGCACCCGCGGCTCCATGCGCGCGTTCGGGGTGTGGCTGTCGAAGCGTGCGACCTCTGTGTTGTCCACGTAGCCAGCGCTGATGTACCGGTACTTCGCAGGGCCGGGTCCTTGCATCGCGGTGCTGAAAATTTTCAGGGTGTGCGTACCTGGGGGCAGCGAGGATGCGTGTCCTGGTGTCTGCGGTGGTGCCGGAAAGGGCAGGGGTCCCCAGGGATGGATAAGGGGGCGGTGGTCCACAGGAGAGTCAGGGCCGAGGAGGGACTCTGGGGTCTGGGTTCAGGGCTGAGGGTGCTGGAGACTCGCTGTCCCAGCGTCCTGGGACCCCCGCCGGGTCCCCCTCCCTCCCGACCCCCGCACTCACCAGCCCAGGTCTCGTTCAGCGCCAGGGCCCCCGAGAGCAGCAGGAGCAGCGCTCGGGGCCCCAAGATCTGAACCCTGAGCATCTGGGGAGAATGGGTTCTGGTGCCTCACGTGGGTTGATACCCGGAACCGTGGTGACGCTGATTGGCTTCAGTGGAATTCTACACCCAATGGGAGTGAGAACCCGGGTAGCGTCATGAGTATCCAGGCAGAGGGAAGAGGGAAACCCCCAGGGAGAAGGGAACTCCCTTTCACAGCGTCCTCGCTCCAAATATGGCCCGAGGCTGAGACCTGGAAACCGACTTTGCCCCAAACCCTCCTCCTGCAGGGAGAACTCTCTGTCACATGGTCTCCCTGAGTCCCGGCCCAGGGGCTGTTTTATTCAGGGACTCTCAGACATTTTGTATCAGAACATCTATACAGTCTCACAAATAATAGGGAGAATCCCAAATAATTTTGTTTGTGTGGGTTATAGCTATCAATATTTATCATACAAGGAATAAAACAGTTAGAAATTTTTTAAAAAATCAGTTAGACTAATATTAATAATCTATGACATGTTAAGAGAAATAAAGTTTTTATTAAAATAATATTTTCCCAAATTAACAAGGCAGTGAGAAGAGTAGATCTGCTCACATTTTACATTTTTGCAAGTCTCAGTTCTTGTCTGTATCATTAGAAGTCCACTGGATTTTCATATTTGCTTCTGCATTTAAGTTTTGTTGTTGCAGTATATGAAAATATACACAGCCTCACACCAATACGTAGGAGGAACATTCTTAAAGCTGTGTTAGATAAGTGTGGATATTCATCTTGGATGGTTCACTAAAGCCACATAAGTGGTAGTTTCTGAAAAGCTCTTTGCAAAGTGGAACCTGAAACACCATCTTTGAGTATTTCCTATTCTGTTACATTACTTCAGTGGTTCTTGTACTGATGCAGGGTTATTTGAAAGTAATGCCTTGTTTCACTAAGTGATAGAGATCTCCCAGGGTGGGTGCATTTAATGACACACCATGAAAAATCAAATTTGTTAATGTTACTGCAGATCCCTGTGGAAACGGTTGTCAGCTCTGGGAAGTTGTCTGGCTGCTGTGGGGAGACACACATTTGTCAGAATCCTGGTTTTCCACTGAGAGCTTCCATTCCATCCAGACAACAAGTGCTGTCAGGGGTCAACTGCCTGTTGACTCTACTTGAGGGAGAAGTTCCCGTTCATTTGAGAGAGTGTTCGCCAGTTCACCACACTTCAGTCATCACAGGTTCTGTGTCTCTCTCACTCTCTTAAGTGAACTTGCTGTTCCATGAAGAAGAGGCTGGCTCAGCCCTCACAGGTCACTTTCCTGGGCTCATGACACTTGGGAATGAATGTAGCAGAAGTGTGTTTGTGCACTTTCCCGGTCATCATAGGAGTTATTTTACATTTTTATTCTCCATTTTCATTAAGGAGAGTTAAGAAATTAATTCATTTGTAAATGAATTCAAGATATATTTATCTTTTTAAAAATATTTTTTATTTTTCAATTATAGTTCATCTACATTATTATATTAGTTTCTGGTGTGTAACTCTGTGATTAGACCTGTATATGCTTACAAAGTGATCCCCCCATAAATCCAGTACCCAGCTGACACCATATGTAGTTATTACAATATTATTGACTGTATTCCCTGTGCTGCACTTTACATCCCCATGACTGTTCTGTAACCACCAATGTGTGCTTCTTAATCCTTTCTCTTTTCTCACCCAGCCCCCCCAAACTCCCACTCTATCTTGCACCTGTCAGTCTGTTTTCTGAATGTATGAGTTTGTTTCTGTTCTGCTTGAATACTTTGTTCTTTAGATTCTGCATGTAAGTGCAGTCACCTGGTATTTGTCCTTCTCTGTCTGATGTATTTCACTCAGCACCATACCCTCCGCCATGTTGTTGCCAATGGAGAGATTTCATTCTTTGTGTGTGTGTGGCTGAGGCAGATTTTGTTGTGCATGTGCACCACTTCTTTATCTCACCATCTGTGGATGGACACTTAGGCTGCTTCCCTATCTGGCTTTTGTAAATAATGTTGCAGTGAACATATGAATGTGTCTTGTCTCTTTTATTTAGTATTTTGGGTTTCTTCAGATAAGTACCCAGAAGTGCAATGGCTGGGTCCTTCTTTCTCTCTTGTCATATAGCCTCTGTTCTAAAGTCTATTTTGTCTAGGATAAGTATTTTTACCACAGCTCTTTTTGTTTATTTGTTTCCATTTTCATGAAATATCTTTTTCATCTCTTTATGTTCAGTCAGTGTGTCTTTGGATCTGAACTGAGTCTCTTGTAGGCAGCATGTGTGAGGGTCTCGTTCTCTCATCTATTCAGCTACCACATGTGTTTTGATAGGAGCAATTAACTAATTTTCATTTCAAGTATATTTGATAGATATGCATTTATTGCCCTTTTAGTTTTCATATTTCTTTTTTCTTACCCTTTAACATTTCCTGTAATACCAATTAAGTGGTGATAAACTCCTTTAGCTTTTTCTTGTATGGAAAGCTCTTTATCTGAGTTCTGATTCTAAATGCTAGTTTTGCTGGGTGGAGTAATCTTGGCATGGATCCTTGCTTTTCATCACTTTGAATATTACTTGCCAAAAGAAATTTTAAAAATGAGACTTGCCAATCTCCTTTGGCCTGAAAAGTTCATCTGGAGAAATCAGCTGACAGTCTTATGGGAGATCTCTTACGGGTAACTAACTGCTTTTATCTTGATGCTTTTAAAATGCTCTCTTTTTTTTTAATCTTTGGTATTTTAATTATGATGTGTCTTGTGTGTGGGCCTCATCAGGTTTGGACTCTGCACTTTCTGGACTCTTATATCTACTACCTGCACCAGGTTAGGGACATCTTCCATAATTATTTTTTTAAAATAAAGTTTCAATTCCTTGCTCTCTCTTTTCTCTTTCTGGCATCCCCAAGATGCAAATGTTGGTACACTAGAAATCCCTGATGTTCCTTATACTATGCTCATTTTTTAGGACTCCTTTTACCCCTGCTGTTCTGATCAGTTGTTTTCTGCTTTTTTATCTTTCCGATCTCTGATCTGATCCTGTGCTTCATCTGCTCCACTGTGGACTCCCTGTAATGTATCTTCATTTCAGTTATTGTGTCCTGCATTTATGACTGTTTTCTTTATGCCTTATTTCTCCATTTTTGTGTTTCTTATACCTTTGTTGACATTCACACTATGTTCTTCTTCTTGTCTCCTTAGCTCATTGAGCATTTTTATAATGTGTTATGAACTCTGCATCTATTAGATTGCTTGTCTACATTTTGTTTACTTCTTTTTCTGAAGTCTTGTTCTGTCCTTTCACTTTGGTGTCTCCTCATTTTGGCAGTCTTCCTGTGATTGTTTCTATGTGTTAGGTAGAGCTGCTGTCTCCTGTCCTGGTAGAGTGTCCCTGTGTAGTGGGTGTCGTGTAGGGCCCAGTGGTGCGGTTTCCCTGAAGTCCCAACCTGGGCACTCCTGTGTGCCCCCTTGTGGGCCATGTGCACTTTGCTGTGGTAGTTGTGTCAGGATTGCTGTTGGTAATGGAAGGCATTTATCCCCAGGCTGATCAGCTCTGAGTTCTGGCTGCAGCCACTGTGGAGGCTCTGGTGCCTGCTGAGTCTGCCCCATGAGTGGGTTGCTGTGGAGGTGGTGGGGTGGTGCTTTGTTGTGGTCAGAAGCTGTCCACAGGTGTGCTGGCTGTGGGGCCTCTTGGGAGGTGCAGGCCAATTTCAGCCACCACCTGTGTCCTATGCAGAACCACCTGGCATGAGCTACAAATCAATCTAC
Organism: Phyllostomus hastatus; assembly: GCF_019186645.2. NCBI lineage: Eukaryota > Metazoa > Chordata > Mammalia > Chiroptera > Phyllostomidae > Phyllostomus > Phyllostomus hastatus. The sequence goes on from NW_025333815.1 coordinate 111,142, forward strand.
ACATGGCTACTTCTTGTGCTGGGCTTGGAGGTACCTGGGAGAGGCCAAGCTGTGAACCAAGGCCAACTTCCCCTAGTCCTGGGCCTGAAGCCACTTAGCAGTAGAAATGGAGTGTGCCTCCAGTTCTTGTTTCAGATATTTTAGGAAAGTCCACAGCTTGAGTCAAGAGAGGTTGTTTGCATGGAAAGTCTCTGGAAAGAGCTTGAGTGGGCCTGCAAGGTGGGTGAGGCTGGGCTTCAGGGAATCACAAGGGCAGGGTGGACAGTGTGAGCCAGGGGGATGGAGACAGAGACACAGTGCACACCTGGCAGTTCTGTTGGGGGAGGGCTCATCAAAGGAACAATGGCCTCTGTCAGCCCTTCTGTCTGAGAGAAAGCAGCCCCCCTCCCAGCTCTTGCCCTGATGCCAGACAATTCAATTTCTCTCTATATGTTCCTCATGCCTTTTGAGTTGCTGTCCCAGGGCTGGAGCTCAGAAGAGTGTGTCTGAGTAAGTCCATGCACTGACACTTTAAAAGGAATGCCTGGGACTCTGGAAGCACTTTGCATCACTAGCCTTGGTCCCTGCTAGTTTCTATAACCCAAGTTGTGGAGACCTGTCTTCCTGGTGCTGAAACCATGGTCTGGGGGTCTTAGTGTCAGGCTGGGACACCTTCTTCCTAGGGCAGAACCCCCACAGCTGACATATCTCTCTAAATTTTTATCTATCACACATGGTCGTGGGACCAGTCTGTTCAGCATCTCCACCCCTCCTACCAGTCTCAGTGAGGCTTCTTTCACTTTGTAGTTGTAGGACTTCCGTTTAGCTAGATTTTAAGCGGTTCTGAATGATGGGTGTTTGTAGTGTAGTTGTAATTTTGATGAGGTCATGATGCGAAGACATTACTGAATTTACCTACACAAACATCGTGCCTGGAAGCAAAGATATTTTTTAAATGTTGATTTGAATATGCTGATTTAGTAACAACACTAGTTTTCAATCCTTTAAACATGCTGTCAAAGTGGCACTGGTTTTGTTTTCTAGTCTGTGAGGGAGTCGTGGTGAAGAATGCCTCTGTAGCAGTTGGGTGTCCCAGCCTCCGTTCTTGCTGAGTTTACCTCCATGCAAATGTGGGCACAGTGAAAAGGCAAAGGATGTCCTTAACCTAAGAAAATAGTTTTGCCCTCGTAGATCCAGTGAAAGGCTCTTATAAACTTCAAAGGTTCCGCAGGCCACACTTTGGGAATGGTTGTTCTGGATAAACCAGGGGGAGGCTCCCCACTGGCCCAATCCTTTGCCCCCTCCACACTTCCTAGAACCCCTCTCCCTGAGGTGGGATCCCTGCCTCCCTACACCTGGCTGAAAGCATTGCCCTGGGTTCTTGTATAAGAAAGCTCAACCCTGGAAATGAGATTTCAGAGAGTGTCATCAGTCTGGGAAGACAGGTGGGAGGAAAGGTGTTTCTCCTTTGGAACTGGGAACAGAGTGTGCTCGAAGGCACCAGTCCCACAGGTGACCTAGTTTTGATTGTTATACACAAGCTTAATATATACTCATGTCCCAGACAGAAATCTGGTGTCATCTGTCAGAGAGATGATGTTGTCCCTTTCATTTTTCATGGGTCTAGTGCTGTGACTAGAGGCCCAGACAACATGAAGCTCGGTTCTGTGTGATAGAATATTCTGGAACAAGGGATTGTTCTGTGTCTGCATGTCCAACACGGCAGCCACTGGCTGCAGGTGGCTGTTGAGCGCATGAAGTGCAACCTGTATGTAGAGCAGTTGAACTTTTACTTTTATTTACTTTTAATTTAAAAGCCATAATCATCTGTAGCTGCCACATGAGACAATGCCTATGTGGAATGTTTTAGTTTGCAGTATATGCTTACCCCTCAAAGACACTGTGTGACTCATAGATTGATGTACATTAAAGTTATCTTCGTATGGAATGATGGGTCTTCCTTTGTCTGTGAGGGTCTTAGATGCACCCTCAGGATAGAGCTTGTCCAAGAAAGTTTACTTCTTATGTGTTAACAACTAGAGTGTGAAGACATTATCCAAAATGTGATGTAACTCCCTAAGGTTGTAAATGATCAAAAATGCTCCTCACTGGAGTTGGTCCTTGTGCACATCACTTTGGGACCCTTGGTGTCGTTTTTGTGAACCTGGTGAACATAAGCAGGCACATGAGGCTTTACTTCAAGAGAAAATATTTATTGAACACAACATATATCAAATACATGCAGGCCCCCTCCATACTCATAAAATTGTAAGGCAGAAGAGGTAAACACGGGAATTCCACTTTGGAATTCCTTGCATGTTACTCCTCCCAATATTTCCTCCAGAATTCAAACAGTTCTGTTTCCCTTCACCCTTGGCCCTCTCTCCTCTAGATGAAAATATATCTGGAATTTTTACAATTGTGCAATGAAAGTTTTTCTAAGCAAGACCGAAAGATGAAAAACCACGAAGGAAAACATAAAACTTTTCTATGTCAACCACACGCTCCGGAGATACAAACTCATGCCCATAACCAAACTCAAAGACACATAAAAATGTTGGCAGGAAAGATAATGGGTGCCAGTGTCCTTCCGCTAAAGACCCTGAGGAGCGCCGGAGACCTCGGTCCGGCGAGGGGGAGCGCACCCCTGGGGGTGTGGGCAGCTGGGAGGGACGGGGTGAGACAGGACGTGCCCAAGACATTGGATCTGGATGGCGATCTTGGGAGAGTCTGTGGGCGCAGGGGCCCCTCTAGATTGGTGTGGTCAGAACGTGGGGCAAGTCTGTGACTTGACATCTTAGGAAATACCTCGGGAAGCCGCAGACTTGGAGCGAGGGTGAGGGGTGATAGGTAAGATGCTGCCTTCCCTTCTGTTAGCCAGCCTGGGAACTGCTTGGTCGTGTGTGAGCCGCACCATGTCTCCTTTCTGTCTGTGCTGAGACAACACACATTGTGGTGTGGGTTTGTCTCATGTCCCCGTGGTCTTGGGATGTTCCTGTCTGATGCTGATGTTCCGTGAGAGCACGAATGTCCAACCGGAGAGTAACCTGGCCCAGCGGTGAGCACCAGGCTGGCTCTCGGCAACACTGGGCCTCCCTCTAAGCGCCAGACTCCTTCTCATGTTGGGGCTGCTTTTCCTTCCTTCTTAAATTAAATATATAAAAAATATTTACAACTCAGTCAAATGTAAAGAATATTAAGAAACAGTTTGCAAAAGAAGAAATGCCAGTGTTAATTATATTTGTAATAAATACTTGTAAACAAAAATGAGAATGTAGAATAAGGAAAATAGGAATTAAAATTTTTAAATCTATCAGTTCGGCAAAGATGAAAGAAAATGAAGAGCATATCAGCCTGAGGGTGGGGAACACATTCTGTAGACGTTGAAGGGATTGAAAAATGGGACCAAACTCCTGAAGGATGCTTTTGCAAAAGGTCTCAAGAATTTAAATGTGTTTACATTTTGACACAGAAATTCTTCTCTTAGGAATGTATCCTAAGAAGATAATCACACGTGTGTGTATATATGGATGTTTCTTCTATTCTGGTTTTATAAAAGCAAAAGGACTGGTTGCACCTAAATGCTCTAATCACTGGAATGATGGTGACGATGAACAGAGGATGTCTTAACATGTCTCAGGAAGTGACATCTGGGGATCTACAGAGAGGGTCAAGTGTAACCTTCAGAGCTAACCCACGAGGTACTTGATTGGATTCCTTGTGGGGGACAGGAGACTCAGAGACGATCGAGGGGTGGGTGGGGCTGCGGTGAACACAGGGTGTTTTCTCTGGGGGCCTCGATGACTCACTTTCACTGGGTCCCTTGGCAGCTGTTGTCCCCAGAAGGACCCAGGCCTGAGTGTTTCTGCCTCAGGCCTCTCTGTGGTGAGTGGTGTGTGGGGTGTGTGGGTGCTTGATTTCTCAGGATAAGATTCCACAGCCTGAGTCAGGGGATATTGAAAGTATGTTCATTAAAGCTGGGGACAGTGACACTAAGGAAGGACTTAGGGTAGAAGAAGTAACTGGAGGGAGCTTAGGTGGGGCTGCTCTGGTTCCTGGGAATGTTATAGGCAAGGAGTGAGTCAAGGTCAGGCTGCAGTCAGCTCACTGGGAAGTAAAACTCCCAGAGACAGAAGTGAGCCAAGGTGGGGTTCCTGTCAGTTCCCTGGAGAGTCAGGGGAAAAGGGGGCCTTGGAGACAGGATGGGGAAAAAGCCCAAAATAAGCTGCTGCAGCTCGCTGCTCCCCTGGTTGAAAATCTCAGGTGGCCCCTTAGAGCTCAGAAGGAGAGAAAGCAGTTCATGTCTGAAAGGAGGCCGTGGGTGCGCACTAGAGGGTGCTGCCCCAGGTCTCTGTCTGGAGGGTTTCTATCTCTTGTCTCTGTGTGAGAATCTAAGGGGAGGGTTTCAGCAGAACCTTCACCAGGTTTCCAGGAGTGTTTTTAATACGCTGATGCATCAACATGAGCACTAAGGGGGATCTGGGATTATTCTTTTGTTGGCTCCACTGTTTTACTTCTATCTTACGTCTGTCTGGCTCTAATGTTTTCTTTTCTCTATTTGTCCTCCTAACTTCCTCTGTCCTAGGGCTCATCTGGCACAAATGGACTCAATTGGGTCTCTGTTGTATATTTCCCCCCGATCAGGGTGATTTAACCTACCTATTCTCTGGTGAGGGAGGAGAGGTACAAACCTTTTGTTCTGGGGTGTCCTTGGTTAGAGAAGATGAGGTCTTGCGATTCATGACTTGGCTGTAAGTTCTTCACACTGTTTGACCTGCCTTAATTTTCTTGCTTCCATTTCCTCATTCCTTTTGCCCAGGCATTTTCCTTACTTCTTACTATCCTGCCTCTCTGTGACTCTGCACTCCATGCAAATGAACTGTTGCAATGTTCCAGAATGTTCTGTGATAGGAGGCTGCTCGGCTCAGAGCTCTGGAGGACATCAAGGGGCTATGTACCTTAGCCATCCAGACCACACTCAAGTTCATCACCCAGCATGTATTTCAAGGCCTCCACTGTCTGAGGATTAGTTAGAGTCTAGAGACAGAGTTCACAGCCAGAGTGGGACCCTGGCTCTGTGACTCTGACACTGTCGTTGGGGAGATGGGCCATTAGCAGAAATGACACAGAGAAGTGTAATCATGACCCAATGCTCTGAGGGAAAGTGTCCTGATATCATGGAAGGAGATGACCAGGAGACCTACGGGTCCCCTTCCTGTGGTCTCAGTATTAACTGAAAGACATAAAAGATAATGGCGTCTGAAACAGAACCATTATACACAATCACAGAACAGGAAAGATCACTTGGAAATCAAAAATATCATCATAGAAATGAATAATTCAATAGGTGAACTGGAAGATTGAAGGTATACTCCTACTGAGTGGTATAAATGAAAAGGTGTGGGCAAGCTGGAGAAAAGACCTATTAGTCTGTCAGTCAAGAGATTCCAACAAGTTAATAATGACAGTTTAAAAAGAGTATGGGAAAATAAAAATAAAACATGCTGAGTAGTAAATGATTTTAGAATTTTTCAAGAATATTTCTTGAAGTGTATAAATAACAATTTACATTTTGAGTGGTCTAACTATATTCTCACTACATCAGATAAAAAAAGACCCACACCTGGACACATCATGATGGAATTGCAGAAAGGGGATGGAAGAGACCTTGAAAACCTCAAGAGGCAGCAGACTAGAGACTAGAAGACATGGAAACAATGTTTGCCAGTTTCTGGAGAGAAAAATACTTCCAAACCAGATTTCTATATCAAGTCAATGTGTGAATAAGGGCTAAGAAAGTCTAAAGTTTCCTCATGTGTTTAGAGTTTTCATAGTTAAGTTTGCACGTTCTCTTTTGGAAAATACTACCAGGAAAAGTGGGGAAAATCAGGAAGCAAACCAAACTAGGGGAACACGTGGGATCCAGGTGACAGGGGAGCCAGAACAAGAGAGGCCAGGGCTGCCCGAGCTGAGGTGAAGGACACCCAGCTCCTAGTCTGCAAAGACCCAGTGTACCTGTGGCCAGAGCTAGGGCTCTGGACAGGTGTGTACAGAGGTGAAAGTTGTTGGATATCTGATGTGTTCAAAAACATGCTCATGAAGATTTAGACTGTGGGGAAAGTAGGGGCATGAACGTATGAAATCAGACAGAACGGCCCTATGCCTGACATAGGAACAGAAGCAGTGATCAACCACCCCCTACCCTAGTGCTGACCAATCAATGGAGACCTTGACCCTAAGTCCCTCAGTCTCCTATGCAACCATCCCCTAGAAGCCATCAGGAAGCCAGGTCTTAGAGGAACAACTCACCTGTGACTCTGGGTTTGGTGTCACTTCCTTAAAGAAATCATTAATTTCTTTTTTTTAATACTCACCTGAGGATTTTTTTCCCATTGCTTTCTGAGAGAGAGGAAATGAGAGAGGGACAAACATTAATATGAAAGAGAAACATCAACTGATTTCCTTCCACAGCCACGTGGACCAGGGATCATTCTCACAACCCAGGTATGTGCTCTGAGCAGGAATCAGTTTGCAACCTTTCAGTCATGGGATGATTCTCCAACAAACTGAGACACACTTACCAGGGCTAACCCTTTACTCTCTTTGCTGCAAACTGCTGTTTGCATTGGATCAGGCTTTAATGTGCACGGGTCAATGAACTTTAGTGAGAATTTGTCATTTACAACTTCTAACATTTTATGATTTTTACAGTAAGTATGCATTCATCATATAAATCTCAGATTATCTATATATGCAAAATTAAGTTAAAAAGTGTTGATGACATGTATAAAAGAAAAGGCAGATGGGGAGGAAAGTGAAGAGGTCAGCTCAGGGCTGACAGTGCTGGGCTCCATGTCTGGACTCTGGGCAATGAACTTGCACACCTTCCCCCACTGCTCACTCAGGGCGCTGCTCTCTGTGGAGGGCAAGCTGGGTCTTTCCCTTCTTCTGGGGCTTGGTCGTTAGTATCTAGTCAACCCCTTGTTGCTTTTCAGAAGTCTGTTTTTGTATTACACACATCATTTTAAGCTATTTTCAGTGGGAGGATTTGTCCATAGAGTCCATCCAAGTTTGTCAGGAATGGAATATCTAAGGCAAATGGTTGGTCCTAGAGAAGAGGATCAGAGTGTGAATCTTAAATCGTGATGTGAGGATGGTCTGCCAGGAGTTTTACAATGGTAGGGATTTACTGTAACTTCTTTTTAGAAAAAGTTATTCATGCACATACAACAAAATTCAAAAGGCACTGAAGAACACACAAAGGAAATAAGTCACACTGTCCCCCTGTCCCCTCAGTCACCTAAGTCCTCTCCCATGAAACCATCTCAGTGAGTCACTTCTGCTTCCTCCTCCCAGGAAAACCTATCAGTGCATTAATGTTGCTGTTATCTGTAAAAAGAGCTCAGGCCACAGACTAGGAGAATTATTTGCAATTCCATTCTTTTAGAATATCGATAAGAATGCTGAAACTCAACAATAAGATAATAATGACTCAATAAAAATGGATCACAATTCTAAGCAGACCCTGACCAAAGAATCTGTGCCTGCCTTGTCCAGGTGGTTCCGTTAGTTAGAATGTCATGAGTACCAAAATGTTTTGGGTTTGATCCCTGGTCAGAGTGCCTAGGGGCAGAATATTGACTCTCTCTCTGACACACACACACACACACACACACACACACACACTTTCTCTCAAATAGATTAACATGGCCTTGGGTGACAGGTTTTTTTTAAAGGCTTACAGTAGAAAAGTATGCTTTGTTATGGCTGTAGCAGCCTCATACCTGTGTTTATCGGGTCTCGTGATGGCATCCTTCTCTTGTGTCGATTTATTGTACAAGTTGTTTTGTACAACAATGTGCTGTGGAGGCTTGTAGCCCAGAAGCAACAGGCTGAGCCCTGCAGTGTAGGGGAGCAGTAGGGAGACCATCCAGGTGTGAGTGCCTCTGTGCTGTTTGCACAACCACAGCATCACACAACCACATGTTTCTCAGGGTGGATCACCACCATTAGACGGCACGTGAGTGATGTAAGTGCATCAAATAAACACACTGGATACCTTATACTTACACGAGGTTGTATGTCAATTCTATTGTAACTTAAAATAAAGTTCATGGTAGATATTTTGTACATTGGCATGTGGTGAAGGATTCGTAAACAGTATAATTAGAATATTGTAAACACTGACATCCACAGATTAGATTGTCAAGAGTCACTTCCAACAGTTAATGAATGACCCCAGGAGCTCTAGGATCTCTGAGCATCCTCAGTGAGGGACAAAGAGCAAGAAAACCAGAAGCCAACCAGGGGAGGTCTGCACCCACCAGAGATGGGGACCCACTTACACAATGACTTTAAAGTGAACATAGAAATCAGCACATAGGAGCTGACACAGGTGTCCACCAGCATCAGGATGGTGTGGGTGGCTCTGGTCTCTGGAGGGCACTGGTGGGGGCAGTGGGGTGTGAATGTGCTGCAGCCTCTGGTGGTGTCTGTGCAGGAGAAGCACCATGGAGAGGCTGAGGCCAGACCATGAGGACAAAGAACCTGACATCAGAATATGACCACAAGATGGCAGCCTCAGGCAGGTGTAGAGACTGGGGACAGTGATGGCCAATACTGAGATGGCTCTCTGGAGCAGCCAGCAGGAGGCAGAAAAAGTGTCCCATGTTCCTTGGAGAGAATCTGAGCTGAGAGTCATGTTGTCATTGGGGTGCAGGGTCACTTTGCAGCAGTAGCTCCAGTCACAGCATTTCCCACTGGGCCCTTGCCTTCAGCTTCTTCTTCTTCTGTCCCCAGGCCCCTCACAGTGGTCATCCTGTGTGACCCGTGCCTGGTCTTCCTATGCATTCAAGTTCCACAGGGCTTGCTGTTCCCAGTCTGAGGTGTGTTGAGTCTGGAAAATACCTGCGCTTGAGGCCACTGTGTCCTTGCTCAGGGTCTGGGGTCTCCCTCTGTCCATGGGACCTAAAGGACACTGTAATACCTCTCTATCATTTGTAGAGCTCATACTGTAGTCTCCCATTGCACCAGACTGTCCCCATGTTCTGGATGCTGACTGTGGGGAGAAGCCTTCCTGGCTGTACACACTGGGAGTAGGGCAAAGCAATGATGTGGAAATTCAGGGAGATAACATTGAAACTGACCACTGCAATATTTGATTGACAGTAAGAAATGCCAGTTGATAATCACATCTTAGGAACCAGCTTCACCCGCCAGCACACTGGCCCGAAGTCTTCCTTCTGAGACACCACGGGGGCGGGGGGCAAGGGGCACAGTCTACTGTTTCTTCCAGTCCTTCTGCCATGGCCAGCACACTGGACATGTGGACCTGTCACTTTTATGTACAGGGGTCGTTCAAGCTGAGGCAGGCAGGTGGGACATCTAGGGCTTCTATGCAGTATCCAGCTGTAGCCCCCTGTGGGGAAATAAAAATACTCTGCACCTCACCTCTGGTCTCCTTTCATCCCCACACATGTGACCCTCGCTCCTCTCTTCTCCTCCTGCCACTTCCTTCCCCTCTGGTGACCATGACAGGGCTGGCTGTGACTGTGAGTCCCTTTTCATTTGCTCTGTCAATTTGTTTGTTGCTTTTTGTTTTATGCTCCACATATGAGTGAAATCATATGATTTTTATCTCTGCCTGTCTGACTTATTCCCCTCAGCGTGATACCCTCTAGGTCCATCCATGCCGTAGCAAATGGCAAGATTTCATTCTCTTTTCTGCCTCGTAGTGTTCCACAGTGTGAATGCACCACAGCTTGTTTATCCACTCACCCACTGATGGGCACCTGGGCTGCTTCCAGAGCTTGGCTGCTGTAAATCACACTGTGATGGACAGAGGAGTGCATATATTCTTTCAAGTAAGTGTTTGGATTTCTTCAGGTAAATACCCAGAAGTAGGATCGCTGGATCCACAGGTGGTTCCATACTTATTATCTTCAGGGAACTCCACACTGTTTTCCAGGGGGCTGCACCAGTCTGCATTCCCACCAACAGTGCGAGAGGGTTCCCTTTTCCCCACATCCTGGCCAGCACTGGTTTGTTGCTTTATTGAGGGTAGATTTTCCAGCAGACAGGAACTGATTCCTCATTGTGGTTTTAGTTTGCATGTCTCTTAGAGACACATTGAGCACTTTTTCAGGACTATGAGCCATCTGTAAGCCATCTGTAAGTCCTCTATTAGCCGTCTGTAAGTGTCTGTTCTGGTCCTCTGCCCATTGCTTTTCAATCCTCACCTGAGGACATGTTTGCTGATTTTAGAGAGATAGAAGAAGGGAGAAAGTGAGAAAAAGAGAGAGAAAGGGAGACATGGACATGAGAGAAATACATGAATCTGTTGCCTCTCATCCAAGCCCCCAGGAAGAATAGAACCCTAGCCCTTTGGTGGACTGGAGGAGGTTCCAACCCACTGGGCCTCTGGCCCAGGGCTGCCCATTTTAAAGGGAGATTGGTTGATCTGTGTGTCTTTGGATGTGAGTTGGGTCTCCTACAGGCAGCATAATTGGGTTCTGCTCTAACTTATTCATCTTCTCTGTGCCTTTTGGTTGGTGAGTTCAGCCCATGTCCATTCAGGTGATTATTGACCTACGAGGACTCTCTCCACTCGTTTTACCTTTGGTTTCTCATCGCATTGTGTCTCCAGTGTTTACTTTCCCTGAGTTCCCCGTCTGTCAGTTCACTGTGGCGGCTCTCTGTGCCTCTTGTACCCCTGGTTACCCGCCACGCTGTGCTGCCTGGGTGTCCTTGTACCAGTCCAAGGTTGTAGCCACTCCATGGCTTGAAGGTCATGTCTACCCTCGCACCCTCTGCCGGCTGGTGGGGGTCTTACAGCCAGATTGGGCCTTCCCAATCTGGCTGTAAGTCCTTTGGGACTTCCCTGGGACACCCTCCCCCTGGGTCTCGCAGACAGGCTTGTGCAGGGAGTGTCTCACTGTCTGACTTGTCTCTTTAAGAGGGGTCCTCACTCCACCACGATGCTGACGTCCCACCCTGTGTCCGCCACTGGCCACATCAGCCCAGGTGCTGCACCTGAAGCCCCATCCAACCCTCCCCCTCAAGAATCTGCCAGTTTTACTCCAAGGACAACCTGTCTGGTGGTAGCTAAGCAACACAACCCTGCTGTGATGAAGGGGAAGGAACCAGGAGCAAAGGCCCAGTGGGGACTGTGGCAGAGCCCCCCTTGTGGCACCTGAGACACTTTCTCCTTGACTGTTCAGTTCTCATCACTTGAAGCTGGAAGCTAATGAAGCCTCACTAACTGCAAACATTATAAATGAACATAAGGACTCTTTTTGAGCCAATGAACCTCCTATATCCAGCTGCTCCTGAAGTCCTCCTGCTTTCCTCTAGGGTCTCGGAACATTCTGTGTGCACTTGACACAAATGTGTTTTTCTGTTGCTGAGAGAAATGGCACACACACACATCTCCTGTTGTTGAGAGAGAGAAAGCTCAGTCGGGTTGCCTTCCTTATGTTCCTTAGGCACAAGACCTGACTGGAAATCGAACCTGTGATATTTTGGTGCATGGGCGGACAGTCCAATCAACCCAGCCACCCTGGCCAGGGCACATCCCTGTTTGAACTGTTTCTGTAGGTCTGGTTTCTGATTGCAGAGGAAATCATTCAGTCTGTTGGCTCACATTTTTATTTTTATTTTGTCTACAACCTGCCTGATACATGCAGTTGATCTTTTAGAAAATGAAAAGGGAAACATTTGGCAATTGATGTGATTGCTCAAAACATATTTATTGGACAATTATACAAGGAAATCCCCCCAAAACAACCATTACAGGACTTAATATGGGAAGCAAAGTTCCCCATAATTTGTGTTTGGGATTCACAGCTGTCCCATGTTTTTCAGGGTGCTGGGTCACCAGCAGAGGGGCTGGTGTCCATGGCTGTGCCCACCCAGGGTGCGTCTGTACCTGCTGTGCTCAGAGCCCTGTGGCCTTGCCCAGCTGCACTGGCCACGCTGGGACTGAACCCGGGACAGAGCGTCATGAAGCTCCCACCGTCCTTTGCCTGAGTCCCAGGAGCGAAAAACGGACGGAGGGGTTCTGCCACAGAAATCGGGGGGAATGTAAAAATGTGGGAGCCATCACCCACGTCATAAAAGGAAATAGTCCCTATTTCAAAGTCCAGGAAAATGCCAATGCGGTGTAAGCCGGGACTGACCATGAGCTCTGTCACCGGCCTGGTGCTCGCCTGGAAGGTGACGTGCTCCCTGCAGCTCACCGTCCAAAAACCATGTTCGGAAGAGAGGTCCACCTTCTCCTGCCGAGGAACAGACTCCTTGCAGACGCCGAGGTTCCACTCTCCGCTGGTGCCCAAGTCCACCTCCCAGTAGTGCCGGCCAGACGTGAGCCTCGGGGAGCCCAGCACACAGAGGGAGGCGCTGAACCTCTCAGGACAGGCCCTGCGCTTCTGCTCCTCGTACACGCAGTGGACTCGCCGCAGGTCCTCGGAGATGTAGAGGTGGTTGTTGGCCGTGTCCACATCCAAGCTCACGTCCACTGTGGAAAGAGAGATCATCCGTTAGATCTTTCCCGACCTCTCCGGGCCACGTCAGGGGCCCACGTGACTCATTCACTTTCTGGTCTTCAACTCCACACCTCGGGTTTTCCTGGGGGAACTTCCTGGGTCCCCGATTACATCAGATTTCATGGACACAACTGGATGGTCATCATTGGAACTGGCCCTTGGTCATGACAGGTGTTCTCTCTACATTAAGCTCTTTGCTTAGTTGATGAAGGAGGTTTCTTCCCTTTAGTGTGGACCCCGCATGGAAAAAGAGACCATGACTGCTGCATGTTCAAAATTAGCATACAAATTATCACAGACTCTGTCCACACATACACCTGAACTAGGCATTTCAAAGCACGGAGAATATTGGACTTATTGCAGGGTAAAATTGACATGAAAGCTTTCTGTTTCCTCTCTCTCTCTCATTTATGTTAAAATTATACATACACACATACACTATATTTATATGTAAAAATAAATATATAAATCTGTACATATATTTATAAATATATGTGTATATATGTATTTTTTTCTAAGAGTCCTGACCTTAGGACACGCTGACACCTTAGCAGGAACCGGGACCGCAGCTCAACCGGGCAGCGCCCAGAGGGGCCCAAAGGCGGAGCAGTGGACCCTGCGCTGCGCTACCGGCTCCCTGCGACTCTGACTCAGATTCCCGCACAGCTGAGCTGTGCTTGTAGGTGACCCCTGGATGGGGCTGGTGCAACCTCAGAAAGAAACTTTCTGGAATAAAGACTCCTTGCTCTGTGTGTTGTTTGCTTTATCTCCTTTTCCCTTTTTTAATTTAATTTTTATCATTTATCCTTCCCTGAGGATATGTTTTTAGTGATTTTGCACAGGGAGTAAAGGAGGTGTTGGGAAGGAGACTTCCCTCGATTGCCTCATGGGCGCCCCCTGGCGGGAATCGAACCTGCATTTTTGTGGTGTACTGGAATCTCTCCAACCAACTGAGCCACCTCCAGGGCTCTTTAATTTTTAAAACAATTTTTTAAGTTTCAGTTACAGTTGATGTAGAATACAAAATAATATTGAATGCAACTAGAGTTGAAAACATTAAAAAAATCATTGATGTTTGCCAGATGGGAGGGGGTTTGGAGCATGAGGTAAAACAGGGGAAGGGATTGGGAAGTACAGATGGGCAGTGACAGAACAGGCCCAGGGTGGTAGTGGGAAGCACAGGGAATAGAGTCAGTAATACTGGGGTGATGTGCATGGTGCCAGGTGGGGACTAGGCTGATCAAGGGGAAACACTTCTGGAGGTATGTGAATATCTAATTACTATGCTGCAAATTTTAAACTACTGTAATATTGTGTGACAACTGTAATTCAAAGATCAACTTCAAACATATTTAAAACTGAAAATGGTTTACAAACACATTAAAAACAGTTAAGAATCAGGAAGAATGGATTTTAGGGATACAGGCTATGGAACACCCAACCTCGGATTTCTACTAGATCTATCAAATTTCTACTCCATCAATGTCCAGTTCCAAGTGACCACCAGCTACCTGTGTGGCTACCGAAAATACTGGATAGTACAGGTCAAGTGCATTACTATGTACTTTTTCTTTTCTTTTTTTAAGATTTTTTTTGTTTGTTTTTAGAGAGAGGAGAAGGGATTGAGAAAGAGAGGGAGAGAAACATCAATGTGTGGTTGCCTCTCAGGGGTCCCCTACTGGGAACCTGGCCCACACCCCAGGAATGTGCCCTGATGGGGAATAGAATTGGCAACCCTTTGGTTCCTAAGGCTGGCACTGAGTCCACTGAGTCACACCAGGCAGGGCTAAGTCTTATATTTTCTTGGATACTAACAGATGTCTCTGACCTGTGGGGCTTGGTTGAGAGACCTTCTGCCAAGCAACAAGACACTGGTTTTATTCCTGGTCAGGGCATGGGGGCGATTGTGGATTGGGTTCTGAGTTGGGGCCCTTACCAGAGGCAATCCATCCATGTTTCTCTCTTGTATCAGTATTTCTGACCATCTTTCACTTCCTTTCCCCCTCTCTTCAAATAAATAAATAAAATCTTTTAAAAAGAAAGAAAACCTATAGGTGGTTTTAATGCAGAGTTCCAGGTTGGCACATTGAAAAAGAACGAGCATTTCAGGTGCCAGAACCCAGGTAAAGCACCTTGGCTGGAGGGTTTTGACAAGTGGCTGTTTCCCTTGGGGTGGGAGCTGGTGGCCCCAGACCTCACCTTGGAACCTGCGCATCCTCGGGTTCATCCTCAGGATGGCTCTCAGCTGGGGCTCCAGTGCCCTGACCTCTGACACCAGCCTGGCCAGCTGGTGTTTGGGCCTGATGTCACTCTTCTGAGAAACCTCAGGGCAGATGAAGCACACAATCCCTTGTCCCCCGGGGCCCCTCGACAGTGAGTCGACACACTTGAGGCAGCAGATGAACCCACATTTCAGGCTCACAGGGTCTTTTAGGTAGGTCAGGCAGACGTAGCAACGGCTTGTATCTTTAAAATGTTGGGCCATGGCCGCTTTCTGGTGGAAGGGACAGGTGGTTAGTACATCGTGAGTGACAAGGACTGATGGGTCCTGGGACTCCACCCTGTTTCTGTGAATAGCGACCTGCACTCCCTGCTCCCAGGCAGTCAAGATGCAATCCAAGTACAAACATCAATAGCTCATGGCCCGGAAGTTCTGATTTTGAAATGCTAGTTAGCATGAAGACAAGCTTCATCCTGGGGCTGTAAGTTAGGGGGTGAGATGATCTCTACTCTACTTGTGAATTTTTTTTTCAATCCTCAGCTAAGGGCAGGTATTTATTGGTTTTAGAGACAGAGAGGAAGTGGAGAAAGGGAGAGAGGGAGATACAGAGAGAGAGAGAGAGAGAGCGAGAAAGAGAGAGAAATCTGTTGCTTCTTGTACACCCCGAGTGGAGCACAATCCTCAACCTTCAGTAATATGGGATGACAATCAAGCCAACTGAGCCACCTGGCCAGGGCTACCTGAATGTCTCCTGTGGCAGGCTCTAGCCTGGAGTGGCTATTGAGCCGGTGGGATGGAGCTTATCGACCTTCAAAGATGTTGAGCCTAAGATATACCCTGGAATTTGAAGACATCACAGGACAGGAGAATATAAGCCACCTCCCAAAGAACTTCTGAAATTGATGAGATGTTGAAATCACTGCCTTCTGCCAGTGATAACGAAAGGCTTGTTTTTTGTTAGTTAGTTAGTTTGTTTGTTTTTACTTTGTATATGTGTTTTGTAGAAAATGAGGTTAGCCCTGGCTGGGGAGCTCACTTAGTTAGAGTATCATCTTGATACCCCAAGGTAGCAGGTTCAATCCCTGGTCAGGGCTCAGACAAGATGCAACCAGGGAATTCATCAATGAGTTCACAACAAATCCATGTTTCTTTCTCCCTCACATCAGGAAGTTAAAAAAAAAGCTTAAAAAACCCCACTAATTTATGATGACGTCTCTGTGTGACTTTATATGTCCAGTGGACCGTGGTGGCTGAGACCCAGAAATCCTACCACTGCCCCAGCTGAGTGTGGCTGAGACCCACAGCAGAACCTGAGAGGTGGAAGAAATCAGTGGGTGAAACTCCACTCACCACCTGGTAGGGTCCACCCATCTCGGATCTGACTCAGCATAAAAATGACCATGTCATTTCTGCCACCTGGTGTTACACATCTAAGTTCTGCCCACTGCTCCCATCAAAGGCATTCATCCCTAGGTGTCCATCCCATGCCTGGGACTGAGCTGGCCTCAGTCAGCACTTGCTGAACCTTTTGTAGAAACAGGAAAAACAAACCATGGACTCACCTCTGGTGCACTAGGTCCTCTTCTGGTTTCCAGCTGCTTCCCCTGTTGGCTCAGCTCTGGAGTGAGGTCGACCAGCAAGCACCTTTTATCAGGCTGGGCCCTCCTCCCACCTCACCCACTTTCTGTTTGTCCCACCCAATCCAACCAGGTTTCCACCCAGGTAATGAGATTTTCTCACCCCACAGAGAGAACTTACCAGGAACAAAGGATAGTATGAAATACTATGACATAGTATTTCATTGTGTATGAAAGTTATTTTTTAAATGAATGTGAACAAAATACTGCCATGTAATCATTGTAGATTAGATCCTGAATATCATTTCTGGTCCTCTCTTGGGAAATGAATATCAAAATTGACAAAATTTTCTCTCTCAATCCTAAAATGGGATCCTTTGGAATGTTGGTGACTGATTTGCCTAAAAATGTCTGGAATCACTGGATTGTGGATGGTAGTAGCATCACCTGAGAATCACCAGGCCTCACACTACCTCGTTTTTTTTTATTCATTTATTTTATTTTTTTAACTACTTTAATTGTTTACTTTGTTTCGGGTGTCTGATTTCCCGCTTTCGTTCACTTCACCCCTGAGCTCACCTCCCTGCCCTCTGGGGGTCAGCAGGCAGTTGTCTCTGTCTCTGGGCTAATCCCTTTACCTTGTTCCATCCCCTCCCCTCCTCCCCTCTTCCAGCTGTCAGTCTGTTCCATGTGTCCATGCCTCTGTCCATTTCAGGTGTGTCAAACTAATTTCACTGGGGCCACCTCAGCATTGTGGTTTCCTACAAAGAGTCGATAATGATTTCAGGACTGTACAGATGTAACTACTCCTTAACTAGGGGCAAGGACCTCAGCCCTGCCGCCAGGTAGAAACAAGGTGCCGGGCCACATAAAAGAAGGTGGAGCGCCGGATTTGGCCCCAGAGCCTTGTGTTTGCCGCCCGTGGTCTATTTTGTTTATTAGATTCCACAGATAAGTGAGATTAGATGGTGTTTGTAGTCCTGAACTGGCCCTTTAAACCTCTTTTGTGCCCTGACTGGTGAGGCTGTTTTGGTTTTGTGTCATCCCGCAAAGGAAAAGGATGCTGGTTGGATCCCTGGTCACAGAGAGAGGCAACTGATGGACGTGTCTCTCTCACATCAATGTTTCTCTCCCCTTCTCCCTCCCTTCCCCTCTGTCTGAAAAATAAAAACAGAAACATAAATGACCCCTCTTTTGTTATGTACATATTATTTGAAGAGTGCTATGTTTATTTTATTTTGTTAATTTTTTAAAATGTATTTTATTGAATATGCTATTAGAGTTTTCCCAGTTTTTCTCCCCTTTATTCCCCTCCATCCTGTACCCGCCCCACCATCATTCCCCTACCTTAGTTC
>NW_025333816.1:0-40138 GCF_019186645.2 Phyllostomus hastatus
CATTCACAGATCCAGCACATTCTGTTGTGTAAGTGTTAGCTCTGTTTCTTATAACACCTATCCACTCCAGTCCCCTTCCTGGAGGCTGGCCAATCCAGGTTATAGAATAGTCACTGAAACTGAATCCAGAGCCTTTGCAGGGGAATTTCTGTCTCCTGAAGGCTGCCTCGTGTATCCCTCAGACCCCATCAGCTGCACCTCACTGTGGACACCTGTAGAAAAGAGTCTCTTATTAGAAGTACACACACATTCACACACTCAAGTCCTACTTTATCCATAATGTTGCATGTAAAAACCTCAGAACAGGTGCCCAGCTCAGTTGAAATTTCATGGTGCTTCCTCTGCATTAACTGCTGAAGTGAATGCCAACAGCAGAGACTCAGGAGCTAGGGCTGCTCTCTCAGGTGCAAGGGCAGTAGTGGGTCTGGGTTTATCAGCACATGGAGCACCCCATTTGTATTTACTCCTCTAATTAGGGACAGACAAGTGAAGTCTGTTTGTGAGAGACCTTACTCTACTCACAGGGACACACATCCTTGTTGTGATAGAGGGGATTTTATAAGAGGACGGTTAGTCTGTGTGCCATAGAGTTATTGTTGTTGCTAATTTCTACCATTGTTCAGATTAACAAAATTTACTTCACTGAAGTATTCCACATTCACAGTGTTCCATGCTATACCCCTCAGAAGAAATGTCCTTTGTGACCTTTTCCATGTGTCGACACACAGAGGGGCATTCATTCCCATCATCAGCCTCCCGGGTGTGAGGTCAGTGGTAACTGCAAGGGCCGCTCTCTTGTTCTTTCAAGACAGAATCCCTGACCATCGTGAATCTGTGCACAGAGAGTCCATCCATGTTTAGAAAGGAAGTGGGAAGAAGGAACAAGCACATTTAGAGTATGTTACCTGCTCTGGACATTCTCTGTGCTTAGCCTGCTACTTTTCTGCCCCCAATGACTTACCAACTGTCACCTAAAGTGACTGATGTGTGCACCACACAAAAACCATTAATATACAAGGGGATACTATGATCCAGATGCCACACTGTCATTATATACAATATCTGGGAAGTTTGAAAACATGGCATGCTTAGTTAAAATGTTCATACCTAAGTGAACCTTTTAACATCCTTGGCCAATGAACCTCCTGAGTGTTGCTGCTGTCCATGGCCTGAAGCACACATCAGCCATGTTCCTGTAACATGGGGACTGGGAGAATAGTGGGATTCATCTCCAGTGCAACCTGGGCCTCACTCTACATTGATGTGTTAAGTATTGAAAGGGTTCATGGATTAAACACACATATAATGCTGCCTTTCTGCTACATCTGTTTAGGAGCTTCCCATAATGTCCAATCAGAACACTTTATCTGTGGAAGAAAATAACAGAGAAAAACTACCCTGGAACATCACTGGAAGAAAACACATGGTGCACATTTTACAACACAAACAGCAGTGAAACTCTAGATATTCAACCTGTGTAGTCATGTTACACTACAGTGCTAAATCATTCTGGTTGCTGTAACAAAGGACTGTGGCCAACAAAAGAAATATATTTCTCACAGATCTGGATGTGAATGATGCAAGACTAGATGCAGATTGTTTGGGTGACTGGTGAGAATCTGCTTCTTAGATGGCTGTTCTCTCTAATCTCAGAGGGTAGATGGGGCAAAGCAGCTCCCTCAGTCCTCTCTCATGAAGGCCCTGACTCCATTCATCAGAGTTCCACGCTGGGACCAACTCTTCTCCTGAGGCCAGGGATTCTAACACCATAACATGAGCCTCAAATTTTAATGTGTGAGTGTTTGGGTGACAAAGTCACTCTTAGGAACACCAAAGGAATCAAATTCTACTTCTGTCCATTTGTAAGTGTACTCTAGCAAATCTCCCCAAACTGAGGATTCCTATAGTCCTGTGGAAACTTTCTGTCTTTTGAAGCAGAAAAGGGATGCAAGTTCTTCAGAGAAAGCTGCATATTTTGTAGAGTGAACAGGTTTCAGCCTAAATTTTGAGCTAAAATGTCCATATAATTATTATGATTTCCTCTTCTTGCTTACATATAACAATCATTCTAATTTTCTAGGGGCTGAAGTTGTGTTCTACCCATAATAGTTATTTGCTTCATTTTCATTTTCTCACTCATGAGTCCTAGGAGTTTGATGGAATAAGAAGTAAGGATCTGGTTTTTATTGTTGTTGTTTTTTTTTGGGTTTTTTTTTTTTTTTTTTTAATGTTGGATGCTGACATCTTAAGATTCATCCCTCTCTGACCTATTTTTCACAGGTGGGCCATATATAGAGAAAGTGGTGATTATTTCTAGTTCCATTCAGGTGAGAGATTAGAACCACACAAATCCATCCTGTGAGCAGGAGCCTCTTCAGCCTTGTCACAGATGAACCAGAAGATACAGATCCAGACTCCTTACCTGATGTAAAACAGCCATTGCTTGACATGCTGAAAAGTCTGCCCTGCTCTCAACAGACTCCACAATGAAGTAAAAAACTATTTCATAGTCCCTCTTTGGGTGTGACATCACTATCCTGGACACCTGGACCAATTTAGGGTGGGGGTCACTCTACACCTACATGACGCCAACTGCTATCGGTCATCATGAACATGGAGTCAGGTAAATACTGTCTCCTCCAGGGCACCTTTCCTCTGTCATTGAGCCGATATGCATTTTTTCCCACTGTTCAGCAAACATGTGCCTGCTGCTGACCTGCTTGGACTCTGAGCTGTGTGGGGCTCCGGTGCACTGTTGGGTCCAGCAGAACATCTGGTTGGATTTAGCTGATATTGTTACAGAACAGAACAGGGGGGGGCTGGGACGATATACTATTATTTAAAAGGCCCCCAGGTCCGTCATGTCTGCCGCCAGAGGAAAGACATCTCTCAATGCCAGAGATTCGTGAAAAGGAAAGGAAATGTTTATTTAATGCTATACAAACTTCAAGTAGTGACCTAATGTCTTTATCAAAAACCCCAAAGTCTCCCAAAACACCCACAAACAGACACAGTCCTTCCTTCCTTCCCCCTTTGCCCAGTCCAGAGTACCATATTTCAGGGAAGGAAAACGAAGTCCATGGCTCAGACAGTCCTCTGGTTCTTAGTCCTCCTTCTCGACTGGGAGACCTCCCTGGGTTCCCAGCACTCTCGGCTGAGTCACCAGGATCTTTGCTAAAACCAGGTGGTGGTTCCCCCTTCTAAAGCTGCGGGGGTCCCCACTCTGTCCAGGCCTCGTGGTTCTCTCTCTCTGGGATGCGGGAGTCTCCACTCTGCTAAAGCCGCGTGGTTCTCCCTCCTAAAGCAGCACGGTTCTCTCTGGGATGCAGGAGTCTCCACTCCGTCAAAGCCGCGTGGTTCTCCTCCTCAGGGCTGCGGGAAGGGGAGAGTCCTCACTCTGCCAAAGCCACATGGCTCTCTTTCCTAATGGCCGCCAAGTCTGAGTTTTAAATCCCCGTGGCCAATCTTCCTCTGCAGCCTCATTTCCGACTCCTCCCACACTCGGCTTCACATGCCAGAACTCGTATCCTTCCAGCTTTACTGGGCTGCCATCTTGAGTCTGGGCAGGTGTGGCCCCATGTGCTGGAGCCAATCTTCTCCGAGCTCCCACGCAGGCACTGTAGCTTGGGGGATCTGCCCCTAGTCACCTGTTGGTGGGGAAGTTACTTCCATTCCCCTGGCTCAGAGATGATCACAGCTATTTAACATATCTAAGCGACCAGCCAAAGGCTATAGATATGTTAAATGACCACGCCAGAGCTTAGCTGCAAAACAGCTCTCAATGGTCCTGTTCCATTTGTCCCTTCTCCCAACCCACACCCTGGGTGCGGGGGGGGGGGTGTTGGAAACATCTTAAAATCTCCTGGACACCTTAAGTTCTGGACCCCATTTCAAATGCCCATTTGGGGTCCCCCCTCTTGGCTGCACCCTGTAACAATATCAGTCATGAAGATTTAATAATTCCACTATGATTCATTAGGATAACATTAAGCAAATGTTGTGACTTTCTGCCTCCTGTGTGTGTGAAAATATTCTCCTCCTATTACAGCAAGCCTCTGAGTTCACATAGTTAAGATGTCAGCACAGAATCATGAAGGAAGTCAGGCTCTCTGAAAGAAACTGCTGTGTAGAAAATTAACCCCACACCTCCAGAAATTCAACAGTTAAAGTGCATTTGCAGCTGTTTCAGAACTGAACCAGGTACTCAATGGGCCCTGATCGCCCCCTGGTGTTCGGAGTTTCCCCTGTTGGCCAGACCTCCGGCTCCTTCAGAGAGGTTTGTGTCTGGGCTCACACAGACTTCCCCTCACCGTGTCACTCCCACAGTAATATATGGCTGTGTCCTCAGGTCTCAGGCTGTTCATTTGCAGGTAGAGCTCGTTCTTGCCATTGTCTCTGGAGATGGTGAATCGGCCCTTCACAGAGTCGGCATAGTATGTGCTACTACCAGCAATTGCTGAGATCCATTCCAGTCCCTTCCCTGGAGCCTGGCGGACCCAGTGCATCCAGTACCTACTACTGATGGTGAATCCAGAGACTGCACAGGTAAGTCTCAGAGACCCCCCAGGCTTCACCAAGCCTCCCCCAGACTCCACCAGCTGCACTTCACACTGGACACCTGCAGACACAAAGACATCAGGTCAGGAAACTCTTGACCATCCATTTTATCTCTCAGATGTATCCATTCACACACTCAGTGGCTCCCATTTTCTATGATTACCTGTTAAAACAGCAACAAGGAAAACCCAGATGAAACCAAACTCCATGATGAGTGGTCTGTGTTCTGTCCTGACAAGATTCGAGGAACACCTGGGAATCCAGGGTTGGGCTCCTGTCTCAGAGCTGCAGGGTCAGGGCTGGGCTGCTTTTAATGAGCAGAGGGACCCTATTTGCATTCCCTTATACCATATAGGGAGCTCAGGGGCTGCATGTTTACATGAAGGGCATGGTGCCAGTGTGTGACATATCTAAGGGCACATGTCTGTTACCAGTTACTCCCCACATTTGAGCCTATACTGCTCCATGAGATCTGTGCATGATGCAGAAGAGTGAATTTTCATAAATGAGAGGTTTTTAAATAAGAGATGCCTTTGAAAATCAGCAGTAATGAGCACACCAAGGGAATTCAAAGCTCATGATCACAGTAGAATTAAAATTCCAGGAGGTTCCTCTTCTTGTCATCGGAATTTTCATCTGTCCTATTTCCTCTACAACGTCATCAGACTATGAACTGTGGAGACAATGTGACCCCAGAGCTCCTGGACAGAGTGTTGGAGGAGAGGGAGGGTCTGTGTTTTTTTATTATTATTATTATTATTTTTTTTTTTGGAGACAGAAGCGGGAACCCTTCCCAGAAGCAGGAAGTATGGCCTGGAACATGTTTCTTTAGTGGAGTTTGGTGCTGAATATGCAGCATGTTCACTGCCTCAGTTTTGTTTTCATTTTGTAGACTCTGGGAAAAGTAGGTTCACACATTTGGGATGCAGAAGAAAGTAATTCATAAGTAGATGTGCATAGGTGAAGATTTATGAGAAATTGGGGAATAAGTATGTTGAAATTTTATAAATTTGATTATAGAAAACCTTGGTGCAAACTATTAACAAAAAATAGCAGGTAAAAATAAATTCATAATTTATATGAAGAGCATTATTTTCTTTATCCACTGATTACAGGATGAATAAATCTTTCAAATAACCTCCCATTGCTGGAACTATTGGATCTGATGTTATGTTAAACTCATCATCATTGTGGGTTCAACCTGATGCTCTCTATTAGTATCTGTGTTTACATGGATGTTCAGTACAGCTCTTATCAGGAAGCAGGGGAGGGAGTATAATGGAGCCCCCTGATTATTTGACAGTTAATTTCATAAGAACCATCTTCTCTCTCTCACAGTCTCTATTCATGTCTGCATGTGACACATGGGAGTTTGTCACCATGACCACACATAATGGGCGTCCTCTGAACTTGAACCTGATGTACTCATAGTATTGATGCGCTAAATGGAAAATGGTACTCCATGCACAGGCATGAATTTCCATGGATGGTAAGTGAAGCTTGCTTTGAATTGACACTTTCACACTGACCTCCAGAATGTACAAGAACAATGTGTGTAGATTGCAGAGCCAGGTGTGTGATAATTGTTTCCACTGACATAGAAAGACAGTAGACCTGAATGTGGGTATTCCACTGTCAAGGGTGTCCCTGTGATGTCCCTTGCTATGTGATGACATCAGTACTAGCTCAGAGACAGGGGCACTCATGGGGCTTTGCTCTCAGGTGAGGAGGATCCACAGGATTTCCCCATGAGGGAGGGCTGAAAAAAAGCTGTGATGCTGCAGACTGTGCTGGAATGTGGACGTTGCTGCCAGAATGCCATCTGTGTGATGCTGGACGAGAGACAAGAACATAGAAATCCCCCTTTACTTTCATGTACTTACTTTTCCCCAATCACAAGTCCAGTTTTCACAAATAAGCGAATGCACTAGAATTTGCTAGGCATCACCTTGTCCAAATCCCCAAGGTAACCCTGACCAAGGATTCCCAGATGAAGCCTTGATGAAACGCTTCATTCAGAAGACCAGGAGGCTCCAAATGGTCCCCCTGCAAAATGACAACAAATAATAGGAGCCCTTTCTGCAGCATGTTCCCTGCCTCTTCCCCATGGTATATCTGGTCTACTGAAACATTCCCTGAGTTTCTGATGTGCCCATGGCAGCATCCGTCCTAGTTCAGATCCCACCTGTGTGTGAGGAAGTCAGGAGGCCCGTATCCCTGCCATGCCCTCTACCCAGCCAAACTGCCCCACTTCTCATGGTCTGTGACACATTCAGCATGTGGGTCATCACAGTGTCTCACATGGCCAAGTCTTTAGCTTTGAGACTGTTCAGCCCCATGTATGCTCTACTCATGGACATGTCTGCAGTCATGGTGACTCTGCCCTGGAACTTCTGTGTGTACTTTCTTTCACTATCATTGGGGGATTCTCCCCATCTGATCAAGCCCTTGTCCTGGGGCCTTTTGCACCCAATATATGCAGTAGCCTGTGAAGGTGTATCCAGAAGCCTTGTAGGAGACCTTCACTGAAGCCCCAGGTTTCCTCACCTCAGCCCCAGACTGAACCAGCTTCACCTGGAAGGGCTCACCTGTGAAGAGTAGACATAAGTGTGTGGAAATGTCCCTTGACTGTTCTTGGTACCCTCATCAACCCAGGGACTAGAGAGCTTCTTACCTATAGACACTGCCACCAGGTAGAGGGTTTTCCTGCTCCAGTCCACTGTGAAGGGATATGCTGTCAAGATTCTGTAGGGGAGGGTGTTGCCATGGGTGATGCTCTCAGGGACCAGACACACTCATATTCAACCTAGTCTACCTATCTCCTCTGCATATTCATTAGGGATAGTGTTTCATAGCTGAAGTCCTGACCCCACCTGAGAAAAGTTGGAGGACACAGAGACCACATTCAATGGGAGTCTGATAGACCCAGTCCTAATCCCTGTGTGAGGATATAGGTCCCCTGCCAGGTCCCTAAGTTCTGTAAAGAAATAGCTCTTCCCCTGGGAAACAAGACACCACAGGGTGTGCTCTTTCATGGTAACCCCAACTCTGAGTGACATAGAGACACCTGGAACAGTCTGGCCTTGGTACATGAATGTCTTATTACCGGGCCAATGTGTCTTCAAAATTCTCCACGTCGTGAGTTAATAAAATAATCCCTGTGTCAAGCTCCTTATAATTGAGATAGAAAGAAGCCATAGAAATACCCTTACTGGTTGTGGTCTTCATGTATTATACTTTCATAAATGCTCTAATGGAATTGGGTATTTGCAGTCACCACATGACCAACTTGACTTTAGGTGTTTTTATGGGAAGAGGGGGGTGCAGGCCCTCAGAGGGAATCTCTTCCCAGCTCCTTCTCCACCTGATGCTGGGCCTGCAGCCCTAAACTTGTGGGTTTTGCACGCCCCCTGCTGTCCAGCCTGAGTCCTGCAGGGGGGAGTCCTGTCTGAGCTCAGAGGGCATGGGCATCTCCTTGGCACTAGTTGAGAATTGAAGACAGAACCCTGACTTCAGAATGCTTCCACAGTAACACAATGCGCTTTGACATCTCTAGACACAGATATCTAATTTTACTAACCCCCACTGACTCTGCAGGGAACCTCCAAAGAAGGGCTACATGAGCCACCAGGGAGCCCCTTTCCTGGAGCTGCCCAATGCACTGTCACTGCCAACACTTCTGAGTCTGGAAGTTCTTGGGGCCTTTGGAAGCCTCTGGTGTCCTCAGATTCCTCTGTTTGAAGGTCCCATCTGAGGACCCTGCATGAGGCCCTAATCCCACCACATTTATGTTGCTCAATTATTTACACACAGACATACAGTGATGAGTTTCATGGCAATGCTCTTGAAGGCTCCTTTCTCCCCAGTTCCTACCTATGGGATGGGCCTCCACATGAGTTCTAAGCCTGAGTGTGACTTGTTAGGTGAGTGAGGTCAACTCTGTGAGGGACACCCTGGCTTTTCTTCCTGTATTGATTCTCCATCCTAATGCTTGTCTTCCCTTCTACCACCTGTCTTGAGGACCTCAGATCCCAGCATCCTGCACAGAAACAGAGCCACTGCTCAGTGACCCACAGCTGCACTTGTCAGGGGCTGCTGGAACCACCATCTCCTCTTCCATCTGGGTTTCTGGTCCAACCATCATTGACACTCCCACACTGATCAAGGCATCACAGGGGAAAACTCAGGTGCTGCTGGTTGTTACTCAGGCCCCCTTTCTAAGCTGGTCTTCTCTGGGGTCAGTCATGGAGGGGCTGTGTGATGTTTCCCATGAGGACTCCATGTCCTAAAATCCAGCAGCCCAGCAGGCACTAAGTTCTCAGTTTCTGGGTCAGGCATGGACATTTATTCTGGTTTTCACTGGATGAAGAATGTGACAGATGGTTTCTACGTAAGAGAGTAAGATAAAGTCCCCATTTCCACAGGATTATGCACCTGTGCTGGATTTATCAAGCACATGTCAGTTCCATGTGCCACCAAGTCATTGGAGTCACTGCATCATTACCTTCTATGTTGATCTTGTCATTACCATGCATTACTGCCCTTGGCACCTGTATCAAGCAGACATACTTCTTGGTAAATGTTCACAATAATAAGATTAGTCAAATACATCTTCTTTTGTTTGTTTGTTTGTTTCAGTGTATATGCATCATTGATATTCCCACATGAAAGCAGGTTGCATTTGGATATTGTCTGAGATCAATATGGAAAAAGTCATTTGCAAGATCAATCACTGAGGACTTGTGGCCTTGGCTGGCAATCAGCTTAGTCTGCTGACGCTGTCACAGTGAGCTCTGATGCCATGCAGTACTGCTCATTCCACCCTAAGTGATCTCAGAGTCATCGTAAGGCTCCTGAATTTTCAATAGTCATCAACAGACTAAAACACGGGGGATATTAGGAAACAGCTTTGCAATTGGTAGCCTGACATTAATGGGATCCTCCCTCGTGCTCACTGAGTGTCCAGTACTGTTTCCAATAAAAACAGGAGTGTTCTCTGATGGGATCATTCCCTGTGAAGGGCAAACTTGCATTCCCTCTTCTTTACACAGAAGAGCCATGGTCCTCCAGAGAAGCAAACAGACATGCACATTTACATTTACAAGTAGTCGATGCTCATTGTCTTTATAATGAAACCTCCTAAATTGCAATGAGCTCTGGTGGCTGGCAGCAGACAGAGGAGAGCTGCTGTCATAACTCAGCCTGAGTTAAATGTTGAGGACTAGGGTGCCCAGGACAGGACAAGACCCCTGCCCCAGCTCCAGTATTCATCACATGGGTAAAAAGGGCTTAGTCTTCCCTCCTTCACTGTTTGTTCCAGTCAGCCATTTAGTGGCGTGGAAGGTGCCCACACACATTGAGGAGAACATTCTGCTTTACCGCACCAGAATTCAAAGTGAAGTTCACATGTAAACACACTATGGACAGACCCAAGAATGCCTTTCAGGCAAAGGTGTTGGCACCTTGTTATCTACTCAAACTAACAGGAAAATTAGCAGACACAATGCAGGTATTTAGGGGAACAGTTTCTTAGATCTTGGTTATATGTGCCTGCTTAATGTATTTAGATGGAGATGCAACTACTTTAGACACATTGGGGTGAACAGTTTCTTATGTATCTACACGCTGAAGGTGAGGTGGGAAGGAAGCTCTGGGATAGAGATTAAAACAAGCCTTAACCTCCATGTGCATTGCTCCTGAAGAAGCCCTGTGCTGGGGACCACTTTGCTTGGTTTCCAAGATTGCAGCCCTATGAGAACAAGCTCTGAAAGGGGCTAATAAGTCTCCCTGGAAAACCAGGTAACACAGGTGACAGACATGGCCCAACTCTAACAAGGAGGGTTCCCATGGGAATAAGGGCTCGAATGTACATTGTATCCTTTGAAGCTTGTTCTGCTTTGTTTTGTATAGCCCTGGTGATATAACCCAGATGTTTGAATTCAAAGCATAAGGAGTAAAGTCCTTATCTCATGAAACATGTCTGAAAGACTCTCTGGCACCGGCATGACTAACAGACCCTGACCTATGACAAAACTCTATGTTCCTTCAATTTTTATCTATAGATAACACCCATTTCTGTATGAGTATATTCTTTTTGACATTGATTGATGAGCTATGCATGTACGCTGTATACACCCACACATACCATTCTCAATAAAAGCCATTTGGGAGAAGAACGTGGGGTGCTCTCCACTACAGGGAATTGCTAACCCCTTTTCCACCAGAACAGAAAGACTGTGTCCAGGACAACTTCTTTACTATCTGCGGCAGATGGGAAGAGCATGCTGCTGGACAGAGTTCTTCCCACATCTGTTGGATGAACAGGGACAGAGGCTACGAGCTATTGCTGCAGACAGGCACATTCAGACAAATGGGATTTGGTGCCTTTTGTCCCACATAAGGGCCCAGAAGTACCAAGAGGTTTTTGGTTATGCTGCTGGTGTGTCTATGATAAAGGAAACGAAATTTCTTCTGGGGCCACCTCTCTTGCAGCCACTTTGCATTAGGTAAGTGGAATCAGGGCTGTTTGATTTCTTGTGTTTTGGGAGACTTGGTTTGAATTTTATTGTTTTATAAAACCCTAGAATCTTCTGTCTCTGCTTATTGGGTCTGTGCCATTTGGGCCTTAAAATTTACTCACTGTACTTGTTGGTGTGAGATAGTGTCTCTGATGTTTGGGCTTCACACAATTTAATTTCTGTAAGGGTCATTTGTAGCAGCAGGTGGTGTCAGATATGATTCTAAGGCTAGTGTCTCTCTCCCTTCTCTTAGAAGATTTAATTTGAGAATACTGGTTTGCTTGAATGTTCTACTTGCTTCAGAACTTTGTTTTTGTTTCTGTTTTTAAAGGAGCATCTCAGTCTCAGTCTTGAAATGTTTTGCTAAACCTCTGGTAAATGGGATGAGATCTCTAATGCTGTTACATCATAAGGATTCTACTCAGGAAGAGTTTAAATTGCTTGTTTAAAGAGGGAAAGAGATCTTATTCCCCTCTCAGACAGTAAAAGGTTCAGGAAGAAAAACAATGTGAAAATGTTCTTTAATCACTCTGAATCCCCTTCTGGGGGCTCAGAAACTGTTTTGGTCCTGGGAACAAGCACTGTCACTTCTGCTGTCTGCTCCCTCCCTCTTCTCCAGCCTCCCTGAAGTTGTCAAGGGCACTAGATAATGAGACAGCTCACTTTGAACATACTCAAGAAATGCAGTAATCACCAAGAATAAAAAATGCAAATGAATTTGCCAGTGGAGAAAAAACTGTTTCTGAAAGTTGTGAAATGTGTTCATAAAGTTGTCAATCTAAAACATACTAATTACTTATTTTGTTGTTCCTGAAAGTTGAGAATTTTAAGTGGGAAAAATATAGGTTGTGATAATGAAAGGTATAAAATTATGGCATTATATCTTGAAAATAATATAGGATTGAATGTGGGTCATTCTAAAGTTGGTTATGCCTGGACAAGTTTAAAGGGCAAACTAAAATGGGCTAGAAGAGTTGAAGAAGGGTTTTGTAAGTCCAAGAGGGTTTGTGTAAACCAAAGACGGTCTGTGCAAGCTGAAGGGTGATTGTGTAAGGAAAAAGGAAAAAATAAAAAAGTAAGAATCAAGCCCTGGCTGGTGTAGCTCAGTGGATTGAGCGCGGGCTGGGAACCAAAGTGTCCCAGGTTCGATTCCCAGCCAGGGTACATTCCTGGGTTGCAGGCCCTAACTCCCAGCAACCGCACATTGATGCCTCTCTCTCTCTCTCTCTCTCTCTCTCTCTCTCTCTCTCTCTCTCTCTCTCTCTCTCTCTCTCTCCCTTCCCTCTCTAAAAATAAATAAATAAAATCTTTAAAAAAAAGTAAGAATCAAAGAAGTGATAGAAAAGAAAGAGAAAGATGAAATTAATGAAGTGAAGGACTGTGAAAGAGAAGGGAAAGAAGGAATAAAGGAAAAGAATATCCATGTGCAGCATGGGAAGGAAGGGCATTAGAGTGAGTTAGAAAGGAGGGAAACAGAAGTAGAAAAAAAAATGAGAGGGAAAAATAAGCACCTGGGTTTTTGAAACCCTGCAGATTCTAAAACTTGTAGCTACCAGGTCCAGAGAACAAGGCAGTTAACTCTCTGCTCAAGCTCATTACAACTTGCAGAAACAGCAAGGGGGCCTGTCTTTCCAAGCACAGGAAAAAAAGGTGACACTTTTTAAACTCTGGCTTTTCTCAGACTATGCTGCTGGGAGCCTAGTTCGCACTGCTCCCTGCCCATTTGAACCAGGCAACCAAGTGTTGGGAACCACCCTAATCTCTTTTAAGGGCGGAAACTAAGAGAAGAAGAAACACCCAATTAACTTCATGGAAGTGCCTCTCCCTGTTCACGAGAGCCAAGCTAAGTCTTGTCAATCAAGCAATTCAAACTAGACAGTTAACCCCCAAATGTGTATTATGAATGGCTGTTCATCCCTCACCAGCCACAAAGGAGTGCTGATTTATTAATTTATGGAGGAGTGTATGCTGGAATTTCCCCTCCAGAAGGACCCTTGGAGCAGCCAGCAAAGAGGGTGAAGCCATATCATAGAAAAAGCTACCCTACTCCATGGCCCACCTTCATCCCATTGGATTCCCCTGATCCAGTAAGAAATAGTATGGATGATGAAGATGCTCTTGTCACTCGCCAACAATTCACTTGCACTGCAGGCTTCTCTAGGTTGTGGCCCACCCCCTGAAGCAGAGCTCCAGTCAGCACTCATGGGAGGGGGTCCAACGTCACTAGTGAGAAGCCTTTACTTTCAATCTCAAGGGACATCTAGCAACTCCAGCTAGAGCTTCATCAGCAACTCCAGTACACTAAGCAACTCACTGAGCAGGCGGTCTTTTACACCTTGCATAATAATTAAAATAACAAAATCCAAAGACTTGGTTTGAAGGACTGAATTTGCATGTCTGGGTCATGGGGGCTATGGGATGGTTCTAATAATTGTGGGCTTTTGTGTTTTAAAATGCATATCCAAATTATTTTCCAGGGATTGTATAAGTGATTGTTCAGAGAACTTATCCCTGTCTTAGGAGAGAGCTAGAGCTTCCACAGACCAGGGGTTGACGGACCCTGAAGCTGGAATCAAATTTTGCTTGTAGGAAACTCTTCTTATAAGTTGGGAGGGACTGTGGTAAGGTACCCTGCCTTTCTGGGACCTCTGCGGGGGTGTCTATTCTATTGAACACAATCAATACATAAGTCTAGGTTAGGGGATCACCTGTCATGAGACACATTGGAATTCGATGAGAGGACAGCCTCACCTTACTGAGCATACGAAGAAATGGTGGACTAGATGAATAGGTGACACTTTAAAATCCTCATGCATCTTTCAGACAGATTAAAAATGTTGATTAGCACTTTCCTAATTTTCTAACATTCTTAATGTATAATAAACTCTTTCATCAGACATATGACTTGGAAGTATATTCTCTATGATTGTCTTTTAATTCCTTCAGTGGAATTGTTGGTGGTTTGGTAGAACAGATACATTTCATTTTAATAAAGGTCAATTCATCACTATTTTAATGATATTTTTGTGTGGAATGTTTCTACAAAAATCCCCAGATACTGACCAGGTTACATTGTCCTTGTTCATTTATTACAGCAGCCATACGGATTACGATAGGTTGTAGTATCAGGAGGGGAGGGTTGGCGGAAAAATTACCCACAATGTGGGAGTGACTTTGGAACTGGGTCAGCTGTAGATGCTGGATTTTGTTTGAGTCACACACAGGAATATGTTCCATGTTCATGAACTGAGTGTAACTAGACATATGAGTGTGAAGAAATTTCAACTGAAGACCCAGAAGGAGGCACAGGGCATGATAGAGACTATATCATCTTAGAGAATACCTAAGTAATTATAAACACAGGTTGCTTAGAAAGAGAAACTCTAGAACTATACAGGTAAAGATTAAGAGAAATAAGGAGCATGTTATAGCACCTGGGTGGAAAGGGGGCTCCTTGTTACCCACATGCATATTTTCACAGTGCCTATTAAATAAGGTAACACTATCACAGGTCCAGGTATTCAGACTTGGACCTCTTTGGTATTTTTACTGACCTGGTCACACACTGACTCTTCCAAGCTGCATGATTCACTGGGGATCCCTTTATGAAACCTCTCAGCACTTACAGGGAAGAGAGAGCATCCCGGCCTGGAGGAGCCACAGTGTGTCTGGAAGAGGAGAGGTAGTTTCAAAGGACCAATATCCCTGTCTCATCCCATCATAATCATCATATTTTTCACCTTCATCATCACTTGCTTTCTAATAGTCATGCATTTCATTTTCTATGCATGAAGTGGTTGTCCACACATAATGACTCCTTATCTCATGTGTGTCCATGTATTTTATAGTTGTCAGATGGAATAGGTAGTGAGACTCTATTTGCCTTCATGTTTCACTGCTGACAACTGATGGGTCTTTCCTGCCTCTTCTCCATCGGCTCCAACATGGGAAATCTGACAAGAATCTGGGGTCTCCCCTTAGATGTCAATGGGGGATTGAAATGATGCACAGCACTCCAAGCAGAAGTTGCCTCTCCCACCACATTGAAAAATAAAGCTCTGAGCCAGTTTCCTCCGCTGCTTCTGTCAAAGTTTGTCTGGCTTGCTCCAACCTTCCCCGTTATTCCACATAGTTCACCATGTTCCCTCTACTGATTCAGGTTAACAGTTGTGTGTTCTACTGGGAATACTTGTACACACTCTGCTTTATGAAACCATTGGCCCTGCTTCTTCAAGGAAGCTGGCCCACAATATGTGTATTTTCATTTACATTTACATGATACTCTCATTATGACTCTGAGTCATCCAAAAACCCATGAGTTGAGGTTGTGGCAGCAGACACAGGAGAGCTGCTTTCTTAACTAAGCCTGGTCTGCATGCTGAGCACCAGGGTGCCCAGGGCAGGAGAAGACTTCTGCCCCAGCTCCAGATTTCAGGATGCAGGTGGGAAGGGGTTAATTTTCTCTCATTTACTATCTGCTCTAGTCAGTCCCTCAGTGGAGTGGAGGGTGCCCACCCATATTGGTGAAATCAGCCTTTCTGAGACACCAGTTCACAGGCCTGGATCATCTATAAGCAAACTATGCACAAACCAAGAAATGACTTTCAGCCAAGTCTTTGGGCAGCTTGTGATCCAGTCAAACAAAAACCAAAACTGTCACAACAAAGCCATTTAAGGGAAAACGTCCAAGTCAGAGATCACATGTGTCTGCCTAGTGTATTTAGATAGGGGAGAAGCAACCACTTAGGCTCATTGTGGTGATTGCTTTCATAGGCATCTACATGTTGAATATAACATAGAGAGGAAGGTCCTCGGCCAGAAATGAAGTTAAGCCTTCATTAAACTTCAATTGTCCTGCTCCTGCAGAACTCATAGGTCCTGGGCGCCCCCTGTTGGTTGAAGCCCCTCCTGCCACAGGATTGTGTCAGGGTTCACACTGACGTGCCCTCTCTGTGTTTCCCATGCTATAATGCAGGACTGTGCTCTTGACTCTCATTTGCAGATAGGCAGTGCTTCTCAAATCATCTCTTCACATGGTGAAAGTGTCTTTCACTGATGCGGTGCATTCTGTAGTATGATAGTTAGCTTTATTTGTTAACAACACTTATCTACTGCAGTCTCCTTCTTGGATGCTGGCCGATCCAGGTTATATAATAGCCTCTGAAACTGAATCCAAAGCATTTACAGCAGAGTCTCAGAGAACCCCAGGCTGTCTCAGGGGTCCCCCAGGTCCAACCCATATTGTGCATCTTCAGACAGGATATTCTCTTTAGGAGGGGCATACACACAGAGAAACTCAAATCCCCAGGTTCTTCATAATGCTACATGTAAAAGCATCAGAATTAGTGTCCACCTCAGCCCAAAGTTCATGGTGTTTCCTCTGTGATAACTGCAACAATGAATGCAAACTGCAGAGACCTGGAGCTTGGGCCTGCTCTCTCAGAGGTGCAGGGACAGTGGTGGGGGTTGGTTTGTCAGCACATGAAGCACCCCACTTGCATGTGCCTCTCCACTTATGGACAGAGAAGTGAATAATCTGGATGAGGATCCCCACTGGGATCAGAGGGACAAGCACCTCCATTGTGATGGTGGGAATTTTATACGAGGCTGGTTAGTCTGCATGCTGTATAGTTATTATTGTTTTTGCTAATTTCTACCATCTGGCACTTTTACACAATTTAATTTACAGTAATATTTCACTTGCACGGTGTTTCATGCTATTCGGCTCAGAATATATTCTCTGTGCAACCTTGTCTACGAGTCAACACACACACAGAGGTTGTAGGGTAGGTGGAGGGAGTCTGGCTTCATCACCCAGGTGCCTGGGTAGCTAAAGGAAGCAGTGCCCCCATGGCCTTGGAGGGGCCTGATAACTAATGTTCTCATAGCCTTGAGACTGTGTCTAATAAACTGTTCCCATCACATGAAGTGGGCTCACATGCACAGAATTCAGTTATCTTATGTAATGTTCTGGCATCTTATCGGTGTGGTTCCCCTCTAGTACTTAAACAGGTAGGGACTCCATTCTGGGGGTGATGATGAGATACATGGAAGAGGACAGGTACCAGCATGGGTGCCATGCTGGGAGCAAGGGCCACGGTATGAGACATGCAGATAGACATGCAGCTTGCAGCTTGCAAAGGTGGCACACCCAAGAATAAAGGCATGCTGGGAATCCCAATGGCTCAGTTAATATTGTTTCATCTGCATGAATACCATGGACCTGTCGAGCCTGGAAGGGTTGAAGGGAAGATGCAGATGAACACAGAGGTCCACCTGCATCTTCAGCCTCTGGGTCTTAGGTCAGTGGTTACTGCAAGAACAGATCTTTGTGATTTCAAGACAGAATTTCTGTCCATTATACATCTGTGCACTGAGAGAGTCCATCAGCATCAAGAAAAAGAATGAGAAGAAGCAATAAACACATGTCATGCATTTTAATCCCCCTGGACACCCTCTGTGCACAGTCACATTCCCCTCTTCCCCCAATGACTTACCAACTGTGACATCAAGTAACTGAGGTGCACACAGCACAATAATGATTATTCAGGAAGGGGTTACTATTATCCAAATGTCACACTGTCATTACATATGACCTCTGGGAAGGTTGAAAATATGACACGATTAGTTTAAAAGATAAAATCTAAATGTACCCTCAAATCCCTTTGGCCAGTGCTCCTTCTGAGTGCTGTTAATCTCCACACCTTCAAGAACATCAGCCATGTCCTGTAATGAGGTGACTGGGGGCACTATATGTTTTTGCATCTTACCTCCCTTGAATCCTGGACCTGGATCCATGCTGATGTGGTAAATACTGAAATAGTTCATAGACTATATCCACTTCTATTGCTGTCTTCCTTCTACATGTGCTTAGGAGTCTCCTATCACCTACTACTAAGAGAATTTGTCTGTGGAAGAAAACACCAGAAAAAAAAATGCCCATGAACATCACTGGAAGGACACTCATGCTGTGCCTTTTAAAGAAAATATGGCAGCAAATCTCCAGTGAGTCAGCCCTTGTGGTCACATTACACTTCAATCCTAATCCACCCTGGGTGCTGTAACAAACTACTGTGGGCTGGGTCATTGCCAAGGAAAGGCATGTATTTCTCACAGATCTGGAGGTGGGGTGTCAAACAACAGATGCTGGCAGATTTGATGTGTGGTAAGAACCCGATTACTAGCTGGCTGTTCGTTCGCTGTGATCTCAGAGGGTGGTTGGGGCAAAGGAGCTCCCTGAGTCCTCTGTTATAAAGGCCCTAATGCTGTTCAGAAGAGCTCCACCTTAGGACCATCACTTGTCCCAAGGTCCCACCTCTTAATATAACCCATGGGCCTCTGGTTTTAACATGTGAGCTTTTGAGTGACAAAAGCACAAGCTCATAGAAACAACAAATGAATCAAATAACAACTCCACCCAGGTGGAAAGCTACATCAGTAGAGCTCCCCACATAGAATGCCCATAATCCTGTGGAAGGTTCTAACCTTTGGGAGCAGAAACCAGACCCACATCTCTCAGAACAAGTTGACGACCTTGGAGAGTGGACAGGTTACATGCTAGAATGGAAATAAGATGTCATGTAATGTGTTAATTATTTTCATTATTGCTTACATATAACCATCACCCGTATTTTCTAGGGACTGAAATAATTTTCTACCCATAATGGTTGGTGGCTCAGTGTTCTCACTCATGTTTCCTAGGTGTTCTTTGAAATAAGGACCAAGGCTGTAGTGTTTTATGGATGATGCTGACATGTTAAAGTAAAGCATTATCTCTCCTCCTGTGCACACCTGAGGAATCTGACATAGAAGTAGGGATTCTCCCTAGTTTGATGCAGGTGGGAGATGCAAACCACACAAACCACTCCTGTGAGCAGGACCCTGCTCAGGGGTGAACAATAAAAGCTGGACCAGGCCCCTTATCTGATATGACGCAGCCACCCCTGGAATGCTGAAAGGTCCTCCCTGATCTCAACAGACTCCTCAATGAAGGGACAAACTTTTCCATAGTCCCTCTGTGTGTGTGACATCATCACCCTGCACATCCACACCATGGTATGGTGGGGGGTCCCTCTATGTCCACATGATGCCAACTTCTACTGATGTCATGGATGTGGAATTAAGGCAATGACTATCACCCTTGTCTCTTCCCCCCACCCAGGACTGGGTTCCTACAACTCTGGAGCCCATTGTCCAGCAAGCGTGGGTCCTGCTGGTGGTTGGCTTGGACACTCAGCTGCACGGGGATGGGCTGCTTGTTGTTCCTAGCAGAGCCTCTGATGGAATCAGCTGATTTGAGTCAGGAGATTTGATCATTAGTTGATGTTTCATTAGAATAAGAGAACAAATGTATGTGACTCCTTGACTTTGGAGCATGTGAGAGACTTTTCCTCCTCTGACAACAAGCCTCTGTAACTCAGATACTGAAGGGGTCAGCACAGAAGCATGAAGGGAGGGACGCTCCAAGAGGGAAACTGCTGTGTGGAGAGTAACCCCACACCTGCCCGAAAACCAGCCCTTAAAATGCATCTGCAGCTGCTCCCAACCTAGTCCCTGTGCTCAGTGTGCCCTGAGCGCCCCCTGGTGTCCTGAGCGCCCCCAGCAGCCCAGTGCTCTTGTCTCCTTCAAGGCGGTTTGTGTTTGGGCTCACAGTGACTTCCCCTCACTGTGCCACTCGCACAGTAATACACGGCTGTGTCCTCAGCTCTCAGGTTGTTCATTTGCAGGTAGACCATGTTCTTGCCATCGTCTCTGGAGATGGTGAATCGGCCTTTCACAGAGTTGGCATAGTATGTGCTACCACTATCATACCTAATGTATGAGACCCATTCTAGCCCCTTCCCTGGAGCCTGGCGGACCCAGTTCATATCGTACTTAGTGAAGGTGAGTCCAGAGGCCAGGCAAGAGAGTTTGAGGGAACCCCCAGTCTTCACAAAGCCTCCCCCAGACTCCACCAGCTGCACATCACACTGGACACCTGCAAACACAAGGATGTTGGTTAGGAAACTGTCACCCTCTAACTTTTCTCTCAGTCATGTCCACTAGCATGCTCAGTGTGTCTGTCATTCTCCATAAATTACCTCTTAAAATAGCAACAAGGAAAATCCAGCTGAGCCCAAACTCCATGGTGAGTGGTCTATATTCTGTCCTGAGCACGGACTTTGAAGACCTGGGAATCCTGGGCTGGGCTCCTGTCCCAGAGCTGCAGGGTCAGGGCTGGGCTGCTTTTCACAAGCAGAGGGGCCCCATTTGCATGCCTTCCTGCTATATACGGAGCTCTGATTTTGGACGGAAAGATGAACTACATGGTCCCAGAGTGTGACATCGAAGTATCAAGATGGTGCATGAGCTAGAAGAGTAAATTCCCATAAAATAGAGCGATTTAACATGAGTGATGCCTTTGAAATTCAGCAGTAATGAACTCACCAAGAGGATTCGATACTCATAAGCAGAAGGAGAATTAAAAGAGCAGGAGGTGGTTGTTCAGTTCAGAGGAAGTTCCAATTGACCGTGTTTCCCCTACAAGGCAATCAGAGTATGAACTAAGAACAGAGGGTGACCCTAGAGCATGTGGATCCAGTGTTGCATGGCATGGAGCATCTGTGTGTGTCACTGGAGACATGAAAATAAACTCTACAGATAAGCAGACTGTTCTCCCAGGTCATCTTCATACAATAGAATGTGGTGCTAAATGTGCAGCAGCATCACTGCCTCCTTTTGTTTTTAGTCACTGGACTCTGCAGCAAAACCAGATTTAAATATTTGGACAGAAGAAACTCAGTCATGACGAGATCTGCTTTGTTGAAGATGTAGGAAGCAATTGGATAGTAAGTGTGTTGACATTTTAGGAGTTTGATTATGGAAACCACTAATAGAAAGTGGTTGATTTAAATAAAATAATAATTGATAGGAAGAACACAATTTGTATTTATCCATTGATTATGGGATGAATAAGTCATTCAAAACACTTCCCAATACTGGATCTGGTGGATCTAACTTTATGTTAAAACTGTTCATCATTGCTGGCTCAGCCTGATGCTCACTCAGGATCTGTGTTTACATGCACATGTGAAGTGGCTGTAATCAGAGAGCAGGAGAGGGAGTAGATTAGTCCTGGTTCTTCTGTAGTTAATTTCAGAAGAGCCATCTCCTCTTTTTCTCTCTGCCCCTATTCATGTCTGCATGAGATTCATGGGAAAGTGTAACTAGAGTCGTACTTGATGGGTGTCCACTGAACTTGAACCTGATGTCCTGAATGTATCAAGGTGAAATATAGGAAAAGGGACTCCATGCATGGGGGCTGAATTCCTAGGGTTAGTGAATGAACCTCATTTCAGCTGCCACACTTGCTCTGACCTCCAGATTCTGCAAGAATAGATGTGTA
This sequence comes from Phyllostomus hastatus, assembly GCF_019186645.2. NCBI lineage: Eukaryota > Metazoa > Chordata > Mammalia > Chiroptera > Phyllostomidae > Phyllostomus > Phyllostomus hastatus. Next base: position 21,460 of record NW_025333816.1, read on the forward strand.
TAGATGGCAGTGCCAGGTGTGTGATCGGTTCAGTTGTCATAGGAACATAGTGCAGGTTGGATGTGGGACTATTATTGTTGAATGTGTCCCTACACTGTACCCTACTGTGTGCTGACATTAATAGTGGTCAAGGGAACTCTGGCTGGCATAGCTCAGTGGATTGAGCACAGGCTGGGAACTAAAGTGTCCCAGGTTCGATTCCCAGCCAGGGTACATCCCTGGGTTGCAGGCCGTAACCCCCAGTAACCGCACATTGATGTCTCTCTCCCTGTCTCTCCCTGTCTCTCTCTCTCTCTCTCTCTCTCTCTCTCTCTCTCTCTCTCTCTCTCTCTCTCTCTCTCCTCCCTTCCCTCCCTAAAAATGAATGAATAAAATCTTAAAAAAAATAAAGATTAAAAAAAAAGTGGTCAAGGGACAGTGACACTCACAGGGCTGTGGTCTCAGGTGAGGATACTTCTTAGAATCTCACCCTGAGGGAGGACTGAAGGAACACTGAGGTGTCAAAGACTGTGCTGGATCCTGAAACACCTGCCAACCTTCTACTTTGCTGCCACAGCACCATCTCTGTGATGCTTGATCAGAGGCAAGAACATATTTTTTTTCTTGACTTTAAAGTACTCTCATTTTCCCAAACACATTCCGTTTTTGAGACATAGGGGAGTGTCCTTGAACTTTCTATGAGACACTAGAGTTCAATCCCAAAGCTGACCACACCAAGGATTCCCAGATGACACCTCCATGAACACTCCTCATTTCAAAGACAAGGAGGCTCCCAATGTGCCCCAAGCACAATCACAGTAAACTACAGGGGTCCCCTCAGGAGTATCTTCCCAGACACTTCCTTGCACTGCATCTGGCTCCCCGAGTATCTGACATGCATGTAGCAGCATCCTTCCTGGTCTCAGATATTGATTGTGTGGGAGGAAGGTAGGAGGTTCATCATGCTGTAATCTCCTCATCCCTGACCAACTGCCTTATCTCTCAGGGGTTTTGACACACACAGGATGTGAGTCATGGAACTGTGTCTATTCCACAGGAATATACAGCCATTTTGTCATTGTTCAGGCTACTCAGCTCTCTGTAGGCTGTGCTCAGGTACTTGCCTGTAACCATGATGACTCTGCTGTGGACCTTCTGTGTGTGTTTTGTTTCATTATCTTCAGCATCATTTTGTCCCTTCTACTCAAGCCCTTGTTCTGGGGACTGCCATACCCAGTGCATTCAGTAGTTGGTGAAGGTGTATCCAGAAGTCTTACAGGAGACCTTCACTGCGGATCTAGGCTTACTAGGTCAGCCCCCAACTGTACCATCTGCATTTGGGCATGGATGCCTGTGGAGAGGAAGAAAGAGTGTGTGGAAACACCCCTCAACCATCCCAGGTCCTGTTGGGAACTGCCCTGCCTGGTATCTGAAGCTATAACCCCTGCCAAGGCTAAGGCTGAGGGAATGACCTTGAACCATAAGCCAGCAAGAAGACAAAAGCGTATCTCCCTGGCAGGAACACTGTTTCTGCTCCTTTTACTTCACCCTGCCTGGCCCCCAATGCTTGGTCAGTTAGCAAATGACGTGTAAGATTCCCCAAGGTGGAAACAGCCTAAGACAGGCACAATCACATGGGAGGCCCCCAAGAAAGGACTTGGGGGGCTACAGCAAAAGGGGGTGATGGACCCTTGTCCCTCAGCTTTGACATAGCCTTAGTCCTCATTGTCTGGGAGAAAATCTCCTTGTCTCTTGGTTGTCTTAGTTCCCTTGCTCCACCTAAGCCTGAAACAATGACAGGATGGTGCTGCCCTGTGCTGGAAAGGGCAGGTTCTCCAGGTGATCAGGCCTAAGAAAGAATATATAAAATCTTCTGAAACCTGCTTTGTTTAGAATGCTCTCAATTGAATGATAAGGGTCCAAGGAAGAAGTAACTGTGTTCCTCAGAGTTTTACAGCTCTTTGACCCTGACTCAAAATAGGCCCTCAGACTTCCTTGTTATCTATTGTTTGATCCTTACTGCCTGGCAATGAGTAATGAGCTTTACCTGCATTCTTATGCAAACGAAGCCAATAAAAAGCCTGCTTGGGCAGGAAAACTAGGCACTCTCCCTTAGGGGAGCTCTCCCCTAGGGAGGGTGGCGATGGTGCTCCCCACTAGAGAGAGTGGCCATTCTGTTACTACTTCCCCACAGGACCTGGTTGTCTCTGTGTATGTTTTTTTTCTTGTTTGTCAATGAGCCATCCACAACATTTTGTGGTCACTGCAGGACAGTGATCATGTCAAGGTACCCTCCACAAACCAGGTTCTGGGGAGTTCCTTATCTGTAGCCACTGCTTCCAGGAAGAGAGCTCTCCATTTCCAGTCCATGGTGAAGGGCTGTGCCATCAGGATGTCTGTATTCTGTAGGGACGGGTGTGGGTGTGGGTGATGCTCTCAGGTCACAGAGAGACCTACATTCAACTTAAACTACTTATTCTCATTTGCATATGCGTGTGGAATAGTGTTTCATAGCTGAAGTCCTAATCTCACCTGAGAGAAAGCAGAGAACACAGAGACCTTGCTGAGCGGCAGTCTGATGGGCCAAGTCTTAATCCACATGTGAGGATATGTGTCCCCTGGATGGTCCCTGAGCTCTGTGTAGACACAGTTTCTCCCAATGAGGGACCGCCCCCCATGGGGCATACTCCTCATTCTAAATCCACCTTTCAGTGACACAGAAACCATCTGGACCAGTTTTACCTTGATAACTGAATGTCTTTTTACTAGGCAAGTGTCTTCAAAATTATCCACATAGTGAGGTAGTTAAATAATCCCTATGTTTATTTCCTTAGAATTCAGATATAGAGAAGCCATAAAAATATCCTTATTGACTGTGGTTCTCAGGTTTTATGGACTTTGGTAAATGCTCTAATGGAATTGGGTATTTACAGTCACCTCATGCCCAACTCTGTTGGACTAAATGAAGACACAATGCCTCACAGAAAATATCTCACCAGCTCCCTCTGCACCTGATTCTGAAGCAGCCACCCTGAGCTCATGGGGCTTGTGTGCACCCTGCTGCCTAGGCTGAACACTGCAGAGGACAGCACTGTCTCGAATCACAGGCCATGGACGTCTCAGTGGCTCTAGTGCAGAATTGAAGACTAAACCCTGACTACAGGTAAGATTGGTTTATTTGACTTAATTGATACTGTCTAAAAAAAAAACTGATTGATTGTCTGTACTACCAAAGCCTCCTTCCCCCCTCACAGTAATTTGAGTATTTGAGGTTACATAGGGGAAGAGGAGCAGCAGGTCAATGTGCATTTGGGCAGGAATAATATGATAACCAGACACTTTCAGTGTGATTTTAATTTCCCCTGATAGTCTGAGTCAATGGCCCCCGGCTGAACCAGAATGCCTTTGATAGGAATACTGGATCTCCCTAAGATTAGACTGACTGTTCCTAGGGGTAGAGGTCCCCAGACACCAGTGGGAGATACAATTAATTGATCCTGTTCTTTTAAGATGAACTTGTTGCTGGTGGCCAAGTCCAGCCCTGTGTTTCTGTGGGTGGCTGCACGAAGGTCAGTGTACCACACTGTGCATTTCCTTGAATTCCCTGATACTGATTGCTGTTCTGAAAGCTCCAGGTGGGGTTGGGAGCACTGGAGCGGGTGTGCCCTTGGAAGTTCCCCTTAATTGGCTGGCTGTTTTTGTCAAATTTGCAGTGGAGTTCCTCTGGCCAATATCTGCTATAGTGACAGTGCAGCAATCCCTGGGGTGAAACTTGCCATTTCCTATGCCCCCTTTCAGAGTGGATGGGCATCCTTGTGCAGGTGGCTGTGATTTCTGCAGTTATAACACTTCAAAATTTCCTTGATTACAGCAGCAAACAGGGAGTCTTTATCCTTCTCTGTGCTAACATCTTGGCTAGCCTTGATAAACTTGCTGTTGCCTCTGCTGGTAACTCGCAGGGGTCCTATACTGAGCCTGCAGTCTTTGTCAGCATTTTCATAAGCTAGTTGCCATAAAAGAGTCTTGGCTGCTTTATGATTATCAATTTGCTGTTCAGTGGCTTCCTGGAGGAAATCAATAAAGTTACTATATGTCTGTGTACCCCCCTGATGGATATTGATGAAGGAAGACATTTCCTTGGCCTGAGAATCAGGCACAGCCTTCATGGATCTGAAAGTGGTTTGAGCACTTCGAGTAAAAGCTTGAGGATCAAGTCTGTCTTAATCTTCAGTGGTAACAAATAACCAGACCCAAGCCGCATAGGGAGTATGACAAGATTATTTATTTGTGTATTTTTGGCTAGTTGGTTACTGTCTCGCAGAGAATATTCTGAATGCCAGACTGTAAATTGAACAGGAGTTAAGACTGTCCTGGCCAGGACAATCCAGTCACAAGGGTCTATTTTATAGCTGTGAGTGATGGCTTGAAATATATCACTAGCATAAGGAGATTGAAGTCCTTTTTATTATTATTATTTTTAATCATTGTTCAAATACAGTTTTCTCCTTTTTACTCCCCAATCCAGCCCCCGCTCCAACCCCTCCCCACTTCCCTCCCTTTACCACCCTCCCCTTAGTCTATGACCATGTGTCCTTTAAGTTTGTTCCTGTGAACCCTTCCCACTGTCCTCTTAAATTCCCTCTTCTCTCCCCTCCAGTCACCATCAGCCTGTCCTCTATTACAGTGTCTTTGGTTATAGTTTGCTTGTTTCTTTGTTTTGTTGATTAGGTTCCTGTTAAAGGTGAGATAATATGGTATTTGTCTTTCACTGCCTGGCTTGTTTCACTTAGCATAATGTTTTCCAGCTCCATCCACGCTGTTGCAAAGGGTAGGAGCTCCTTCTTTCTTTCTGCTGCATAGAATTCCATTGTGTAAATGTACCATAGTTTTTTGATCCATTCATTTACTGATGGGCATCTTGGTTGCTTCCAGCATCTAGCTGTTGTAAATTATGCTGCTATAAACATTGGGGTGCTCAGATTCATTTGGATTGGTGTTTTAGTATTCTTAGGATAGAGTCCCAGCAGTGGAATTGCTAGGGTCAAAAGGCAGATCCATTTTTTAGTTTTCTGAGGAAGTTCCATACTGCTTTCCATAGTGGTTGTACCAGTCTGCAGTCCTACCAGCAGTGCACTAGGGTCCCCTTTTCTCCACAACCTCTCCAACACTTGTTGTTTGTTGCTTTGTTTATGATGGCCATTCTGCCTGGTGTGAAGTGGTATCTCATTGTGATTTTCATTTGCATCTCTCTGATAGCTAGCGATATTGAACATCGTTTCATGTGTCTTTGGATTTTCTGTATGTCCTCCTTGGAGAAGTGTCTGTTCAAGTCCTTTGCCCACTTTTTAATTGGATTCCTTGTCTTCTTAGAGTGCAGTCGTGTAAGTTCTCTATATATTTTGGAGATTAAACCCTTGTCTGAGGTGTCATTGGCAAATATGTTTTCCCATACAGTTGGTTCTCTTTTAATTTTGATACTGTTTTCTTTAGCTATGCAGAAGCTTTTAATTTTGATGAGGTCCCATTTGTTTATTCTTTCCTTTATGACCCTTGCTCTAGGGGACACGTCAGTAAAATGTTTCTTCGTGAAATATCTGAGATTTTCCTGCCTACATTCTCCTCTAGGACTTTAATGTTGTCATGTTTTATATTTAAGTCTTTTATCCACCTTGAGTTTATTTTTGTATGTGGTGTAAGTTGGTGCTCAAGTTTCATTTTTTTGCACGTGGCTGCCCAGTTCTCCCAACAGCATTTGTTGAAGAGGCTATTTTTACTCCTTTGTATGTTGCTGCCTCCTTTGTCAAATATTAATTGACCATAGAGATGTGGGCTTATTTCTGTGGTCTCTGTTCTGTTCCATTGGTCTATGTGCCTGTTTTTATGCCAGTACCCGGCTGTTTTGATTACAGTAGCCTTGTAATATAGTTTAGTGTTGGGTATTGTGATCCCTCCTACTTTACTCTTCTTTCTCAAAATTGCAGCAGCTATTCAGGGTCGTTTATAATTGCATATAAATTTTTGAAGTGTTTGTTCTATGTCTGTGAAATATGCCATTGGTACTTTAATAGGAATTGCATTGAATGTGTAAAATCCTTTGGGTAGTATGGACATTTTGATGATATTAATTCTTCCAATCCATGAACACGGTATATAGTTCCATTTGCTTGTGTCTTCCTTGATTTCTTTCTTCAGTGTTGTGTACTTTTCTGAATAAAGGACTTTTACCTCTTTGGTTAGGTTTATTCCTAGATATTTTATTTTTCTTTTTGCTATTTCAAATGGGATTTTTTCCTTGATCTCTGCTTCTGCTGTTTCATTGTTGGTGTATAGAAATGCCTTTGATTTCTGGATATTGACTTTGTTTCCCGCTATTTTGCCAAATTCATTTATTAGGTCAAGTAGTTTTTTGGTAGAGTCTATAGGATTTTCTATGCATACTATCATGTCATCTGCAAACAGTGACAGTTTTGTTTCCTCCTTTCTGATTTGAATGCCTTTTATTTCTTTTTCTTGTCTGATTGCTGTGGCTAAAAATTCCAGTACTATATTGAATAGAAGTGGTGAAAGTGGACAGCCTTGTCTTGTTCCTGATCTTAGTGGAAAAGATTTTAATTTTTGTCCATTGAGAATGATGTTGGCTGAAGGTCTCTCATATATGGCCTTTATTATGTTGAGGAATGCTCCCTCTATTCCCACTTTGCCGAGTGTTTTTATCATGAATGGGTGCTGTACCTTATCAAATGCTTTTTCTACATCAATTGATATGATCATGTGGTTTTTGTCTTTGCCTTTGTTTATGTGATGTATTACATTTACTGACTTGCAAATATTGAACCATCCTTGCATCGCTGGAGTGAATCCCACTTGGTCATGGTGTATAATCTTTTTAATGTATTGTTGGATGCGGTTTGCCAGTATCTTGTTGAGGATTTTAGCCTCAATGTTCATCAGTGGTATTGGCCTGAAGTTTTCTTTCTTTGTTGTGTCTTTATTTGGTTTTGGAATTAGGATGATTTTGGCCTCATAAAAAGAGTTTGGGAGACTCCCATCTGTTTGGATTTTTTGGAATAGTCTGTGAAGGATATGGGTTAGCTCTTCCTTAAATGCTTTGTAGAATTCTCCTGTGAAACCATCTGGGCCAGGGCTTTTGTGTGTTGGGAGTTTTTTGATTACTGCTTCAATTTCTTTTGTTGTTATTGGTCTGTTCAGACTTTCTGCTTCTTTTTCATTGAGTTTTGGAAGATTATATTTTTCTAGAAAGTTTTCCATTTCATTTAGGTTTTCAAATTTCTTGGCATACAGCTCTTTGTAGTAATTTCTTACAATCCTTTGTATTTCTGTGGTATCTGTTGTAATCTCTCCTTTTTCATTTCTGATTGTGTTTATTTGGGTCTTCCCTTTTTTTTCTTGATGAGTCTGCTTAAAGGCTTGTCTATTTTGTTTATCTTTTCAAAGAACCAGCTCTTGGATTCATTGATCCTTAGAATTGTGCTTTTAGTCTCTATGTCATTTAATTCTGCTCTGATCTTGGTTATTTCCTTCCTTCTGCTTGCTCTGGGCTGCCTTTGTTGTTGTTCCTCGAGTTCTTGTAGACGTAGGGTTAGGTTGTTTGTGTGGAATGTTTCTAACCTTTTTAGGTGGGCCTGTATCGCTATGAACTTTCCTCTCTGGACTGCCTTGGCTGTGTCCCATAAGTTTTGGGTTGTTGTGAGTTCATTTTCATTTGTTTCCAGAAACCTTTTGATTTCTTCCCTAATATCATTCTTGACCCACTCATTGTTTAATAGCATGCTATTTAATCTCCATGATGTTGAGTGTTTTTGCGTTTTTTTTTTTCCATTGGGTTGGTTTCTAGCTTCAGTCCCTTGTGGTCTGAGAAAATGCCTGGAATGATTTCAATTTTCTTGAAATTCATGAGGCTTGTTTTGTGTCCTATCATGTGGTCTATCTTTGAGAATGTTCCGTGTACATTTGAAAAGAATGTATATTTAGCTTCTTTTGGATGGAGGGCTCTGTATATATCAGTAAAGTCCATTTCATCAAGGGTATTGTTCAATGCCACAATATCTTTGTTGATATTTTGTTTAGAAGATCTATCCATTTTTGATAGTGAGGTGTTAAAATCTCCCACTATAATTGTGTTGCTTTCCATATCTTTCTTGAAGTCCTCTAAGATTTTCTTTATGTATTTCGGTGTTCCTATGTTGGGTGCATATATATTCACAATATTTATGTCTTCTTGATGGATTCTTCCCTTGAGTATTATGAAGTGACCTTCTGGGTCTCTCTTTATGGACCTTTTTTGGAAGTCTATTTTGCCTGATATGAGTATTGCTACCCCAACTTTTTTTCCCTGTCCATTTGCTTGGAAGATTTGTTTCCAGACCTTCACTTTTAGCCTGTGTAGGTCTTTTATCCTGAGGTGGGTCTCTTGTAGACAGCAGATATGTGGGTCATATTTTCTTATCCAATCAGCTATTCTATGTCTTTTGATTGGAGCATTTAATCCATTTACGTTTAAGGTTATTATTGATAGGTACTTATTCATGGTGTTTTATGTACGTGTGTTCCTCTCTCTCTCTCTCTCTCTCTCTCTCTCTCTCTCTCTTCTCTCCTCCTTAAAGCAGTCCTTTTAGAATCTCTTGCAGAGCTGGTTTGGTCGAGGTTTATTCTTTTAGCCTTTTTTGTCTGGGAAGCTTCTTACTTGGCCTTCTATCTTGATCGAGAGTCTTGCTAGATATCGTAGCCTTGGTTGCAGACCTCTGGTTCTCATTACCTGGAGTATTTCTTGCCATTCTCTTCTGGCTTGAAGTGCTTCCATTGAGAAGTCATATGTTAGCCTTATAGGGGCTCCCTTGTATGTTACGTCCTTCTTCTCCCTTGCTGCCTTTAAGATTCTCTCTTTGTCTTGAAATTTTGTCATTTTAATTATGATGTGCCTTGGGGTGGATCTCTTTGGGTTCCTCTTGATTGGGACTCTCTGTGTTTCCTAGATTTGTGTGACTTTTTCTCTTGTCAAATTAGGGAAGTTCTCCTTCATTACTTGTTCAACTAGGTTTTTGATCCCTTGCTCTTCTTCTTCTCCTTCTGGTATCCCTATTATACAGATATTATTACGTTTCATATTGTCTTGCATTTCTCTTAATCCCTCCTCATTCTTTCTGAGCCTCTTTTCCTTTTCTTGCTCTTTCTGGATGCTGTTTTCTATTTTGTCCTCCAGCTCGCTAATCCGATTTTCTGCTTCATCAATCCTGCTTTTCATTCCTTCTACTGTGTTCTTCAGTTCAGAAATTGTATTCTTCATTTCCTCTTGATCTTTGTTGAGAGTTTCTATTTCCTTTTTCATGTTTATATAGTTTGCAGTGAGATTGATGTAGTTTCCCTCTAATTTCTGAAAGCTCATTGTGAGTTCATTGAACTTCCTCGTAATCATTGTTTTGAACTCACTATCTGATAGTTGAGTTGCCTCTATTTCATTTAGCATTTTTCCTGAGGCTTCCTCGTTTCCCATCAGTTGGGTGTTGTTTCTTTGTTTTCTCATTGTTCGTGGATTTCTTCTTTTTTCTTCCTGTTTGTTCATTTGAACTGTTCTGATTCCCTGTAATTATGGTGTGAACTTCTGTGGTAGAATATTTGTGTGTTTCAGTGGTGCAATCTCCTTAGTGTATCCTGGTGTTCACAGCTTCCCCCTGCTCTGTTTTGGGATCAGTTGGAAGAGTAAGGCAAAATGGTTTACAACAGCAAGACAGTATACTATGATATTTACTTTAGCAGCCAGTAGAGAAGAGATGGGTTATCCTTTGGCTCCTTATAGTGTTAACCGTGATCCTCCACCCCACTATCCACGTTTTAGAAAGGATGGAAAGAAGGTAAGACTCTTATTGGGGCCGAGAGGATTGTTAGTTGGATCTAGAAAGCTGTGAGGCTGTGGGAGGTCAGCTTCTAAGGTAGGGTTGGACTAAAGATTAGTATATAGGAGTAGTGAGTACACGAATAGAGACAACCTCCACAATAGTATAGCTCAGAAAATTGCAAAGTGGGCTGAAATCAGGTAGGGGCATTGAGAAGCATTTACAATTGTATAGACTAGGTCTTACTAGCTGTAATAGTAAAGTGACAGTCTTGTGGCAGATTCGATGAGGTCTAGATAACAAGAATAAAGAGTATAGAACCTTGAGAGGTGTATTAATGGAACACAGATGAAGGATAGTAACTTATCAACACCTTGTGACTGAGATACCAGGGGGAACCTATCAAATGACAGTATAACCAGCCAAGCAAAGAAGATTAAACAGAAAGAAAAAGAATACCAAAATATTATTAAAATAAATAATGTTGGAAAAGTGAGAAAAAGATAATACAAATTCACAGTAACTTGCAAGATTTAAAAAAAAAGGAAAGAAAAGCAGAATATGTAGTGCAGGAGAGATAAATTTGGAGTGGAAAGAATAATATTAGGTTGAAAGGAAGAGAAAGATAAGGGATTGCGAGATAAAAATAATAAGAATTGGAAAAAAAGTTACATAAAACACAAGATAAAATCAATCAACCAACAACAGCCAGAGAAACCAAACAAAACCAAAAAAAAAAAAAAGAACCAACCAACCAAACAAACAAACAAACAAAAACCTCTTGTTGGTTTCTAACTGGCTAGACCAGTTTTTCTGATCTTGCTAGCTTCAGCTGGCTGAGGGGCCTTTGAAATGCTTCTCTCTCTCACAACCAGATCTCAGCAAGTCTGTCAGGTACCCTGGGCGCCCCCGCATACACTGGCATGCGAGAGTCAGTCTTCTCGAGGACCTTGCGGGAGCCCAGCAGTTTCCAGCTCCGTGTTCCCACCTTACCGCACTCTGACTGGATGTTGGCGCCTTTCCTGGCTCCCCCAGTCAGGGTGGCTGGAAATCTCAGAGCCACCACTGCAGTTACACACCCAGCACCATGTCCCTCCCCGGATCACAAGGCGAGATTCCAGGACTGCAGTGCACGATTCCAGCCTCCCTATGGGGCGCGAGCCTAGCGTGGCCTGCTTGTGCTCTCCACCGATCTGCACTTCCGCTGGGCTAGAGATGCACCTGGTCCTGTTGGCTAGAGGCTCTCACTTCTCTTCGGTCTCTGGGTGGCTGTTCATATTCCCTGGGCAATTTTATCTCAATGCAACTGGCCAATCTGTTCCTTCTAGCAACCTGTTCTCCCCTGGAGTTTCTCACCCCCGTATTTGGGGGAGGGAGGGAGCAGCGGCTTCCCTCTCCCAGGAGCCCTGGGGCAGAGCCTGGAGCACTGGCGAGCCTGGGGTCTGCACACCCCCAGACCCCACGCTGATCCCTGGGCCCCTTTTGTCCTGTGTCAGACTGTTTACCGTCTGGTTTTCCAGTGAGTGCAATAATTTCTGATGTCCTGCTTTCAAAAGTGATTCGGCAACCCAGCCCACTTGCTCTGTCTCTCCACTGATCTGGGAGTTTCCCCCCTCTTCCGAGAAGCCGAGAAAAACACTGCCTAGAGTAAAGTCACCATCTTCCCTCTCCCGACTGAAGTCCATTTTTAATGCTGTTTTTAAGTCCTTGCAAAGAGAAAAGGGAAGGGACTCATGGACATTTCTCTGACCCTTGAGTATAATGGGGATGGCAGAATGAATATCTAAATGCCCAGCCTCCGTGGCCTGCTGAAGGCACTGTTGTATGGCCCTGATAGGACATTGTTCTGAATTTTCTGTCTTTCTTGCTGGTGACACACCCTACCAGGAAGGACACTCCCGGAGTTAAAGTAAGGACCGATGGCCATGAGGCAGGTCCTCCTTTGCAGCTGCAGGTGGTACATCTGTGGCTGGTTCTTCTACTACATCATATATGACTTCCTCCTCTGAACTAGACTCCTCATCCTCCTCTGTGACTAGCTCCCGTTTCTTAGCCAATATAGGCATGAGAGCAGTCCTGACTAGTTCCCAAGTTAGTAAGTTCTGACCTCCAAAAGGAACACCACTGTCCTGTAAAGATTTCAGCTTGTTTATTGACTTTTCCCAAACTTCAATATCTAAGGTTCCCTTGTCAGGAAAAGCAGGGTAGTATTCCTTTATAGTTTGTAAAATCTGGATGAGATGCTGTTCTTGCTCCCAGGAGGAGCTGATGTGACATGCACAGGTACTCTTCCTGATCTTTAGATAAACTAGGGCTCATTATTGTTGTTAAAAGGCTCCTTTTTACTTTTGATTGTTGTCTTTTCAGACTCAGCCACCTGTGCTGAAACCCAGCTAGTTAGCTATGGGGGATATAGTGTGGTGGGCTGAAATGTGCTGTTGGTGAAAGACAGAGAGAGAGGGGTACTGGACATTGCAGTACCCTAATCCTGCTTATGGATCTCAGGTCCTCCTCCCAGCATCTAAGACTTTGAGGGATGGCTCGACGTGTTAGGTGACGAACCTTCATATTGTGCTTTCCTGGACCAGCCAGATGTTATATTAAGTTGTTTTGGAGGTCCCAATAAGGGCCCTAAACATCTCAGGAATTGATCCCACACACCCTCTCAAGGGTCTACTTACGTGGGAACACCTGCTTTTTCGAGTCCAGGGAGGAAGTTCCTTTTATTTTTGAAGATTGAGAAATCTTCAGCAAAAGCTCTCATACAAAACCTGTGATGAACACTAAGTTCTTCTGGAAAGTGATCTTCAGAATCCTGTCTAAGCCTAAACACTCATTCACTATCTGCATTTCCTTATGCAAGAGGATGGAGAGACAAGGCAAAATCAAAAGGACTGCAACAGATGGCCTGCAGGAGAATCTGCTGAGTTTGTAAATAGCCCTGTAACTAGTTGGTGTTTGTAAAGCTGATTAAGGGGAAAGTCTTTGTTGTTTCTCCCAAACCAAACACAGTTGGGGGTTGTGTCGAGGGGATGGGCCTGTGAGTGTTTTTACAGTGTGCCTCTGGTTGCTTGGACTTTTGCTTCTGGCTGGTGGGAAACCTAGTGTTCTGTCCAGGTCCATGTTCTAGCTTATCCTCTCATGGGTGTCTTATAGCAGCCAGCAAACTTGTGGCTTTAAACTGCTTCACCGATGTCCATGAGCTGCAGCAAATTCTTGGCAGAGAGCAAGGCTCCTGCTTACGAAAGAGGGTACAGATGCAAAGTGGCCACAAGAGAGGGTGCCCTTGGAAGAAATCCCTTTTCCTCTGAAATCTAACACAACCTATGGCCTTACCAAAAAGCACTCAGTGTCATTGGCCCTTACCTGAGCTGATGCACACACTCCAACCAAGTTGGTGTGCTGTCCACAACTGTGGCTTGTAGCCCTGTGTCTCTGTCCCTGGACACCAGAAGATGTGGACTGTGAGCAACAGGGTTTGTGTGTTGTCACTGCAATGAACAAGTTCACATGGGCTTCAGAATTTCTGTGGAGAAAAGGGCTGGCATGGCCACTCTCTGAGTGAGAGAGCACCCCAAACCTTGCCTGGACAGGCTTTTATTGCTTTTCTGGGCACATCACATTGAGGATGATCCTCCTTTACCATGCACAGGTTTGCTGTAGGTCATTACCTTTTACAGATAGCAAAAGGAAAGGATGCTGCTGCTTACTTCAAAGAAAGGATGTTGCAAATGCAAGGGTAAAAGTGGTTGAGCTTGTTACACTTCATCCTTGGGAGGTTTTGCACAGAGTTTAGGAAGTTACTTTAGAGATATGCAGTAAACATCCGCTGCCTCAATTCAGGTTGAGGGACTTGTAGTGATAGCAAGCCTCAAAGCAGCCTAGTCCTCCATGGAAAAGCTGATCTGTGGGCCTGGCTCCTGTGTGCCACCTCATGCCTGGTGGTTTTCTGAATCAGGGATGAACTACATTCACCACTGCCACATGGGTCAGTTCCCTGTACCGCTGAGCCCAGGCCTTCTGTCTCCTGCAAAGAGTTTTGTGTCTGTTTTCATACTGACTTCCCCACATTGTGTTTCTCACAAAGTGATACATACCTGTGCCTTCAGCTCTCAGGTTTTTCAGCTCCATGTAGGCCGTGCTTGCAGACTTGTCAGTGGTCACGGTGACTCTGCCCTGGAACTTAATTGACAACTCTGTGTTCCCACTGTTAGAGTAAACACACCCCATCTATCCACAGCCTGGTACTGGGGTTTGTAACACCTAGTTCATCTCATAGCTGATGAAGGGGTACCCAGAAGCCTTGCAGGAGGCTTTTGCCTGAGCCCCAGGATTTCCCACCTCAGCCCCATACATCACCAGCTGCACCTGGGAGAGGGTACCTGTGGAAAGAGGACAGGAGTGGGTGGGAATGTTCTTTGACTGCCCCAAGTTCCCCCCTCAGCCCAGGCACTGGTGATCCCCATATCTGTATCCAGCATCATCAGGAAGAATGGTGTCCAGCTCCAGTCCATGGTTAGAGGAGATGTGACTTCAGGACCTCTGTAGGGGAGGGTGTGGCTCTGGGTGATGCTCTTAGGGCACAGACCTGTAATAACCTACTCTACTTCTAATTTGTATATTCATGAGGAAAAGGATTCACAGGTGATTTTTGACTCCACCTGTGAGAGGGTAGAGGACACAGAGACCATGCTCAGTGGCAAACTCAGGGTCCAAGTCCGAATTGATGTTATTGGATATATGCCTCCTGTCAGGTCCCTGAGCTCTGTGCAGACATAGCTCCTCCCAGTGAGGAACGAGCCCTGACAAGACAAGCTCCTCATTGTGAGCTCACCTTTGGTGACACAGGGACCAAAGGGACCAGTCTGACCTTGATACCTGCATGTTTTATTGCTGGATCAGTGTGTCTCCAAAACTGTGACCCTAGTGAGTTAATAGAATCTTCCCTGTTCCCAGCCTCTTACATTTCACATAATAGAAGCTCTACACACACACCCATTGACTGGTTCTCATATGTAATCCATTTTGGTAAATGCTCTAACAGAATAGGGTGTTTACAGTCACCTGAAATCCAATTTATTTTAGATATTTTTCTGACAAGTGGGAGACCCAGTCCCTCAGAGGAAACCCTTCCCTAGCTCCCTGTGCACCTGCACCTGGGGCAGGATCCCTGCAACTCTGAATCCCACTTGTCCCGTGCTGCTCAGCTTGTGTCCTGCAGAAGAGGTTCCTGTCTACACACAGAGGGATTGGAACTCTCATGACTGTGTGCTGACTTCAGGGTGTTCCCCCACGGATACCATGTGCTTCAACATCTCTGGGCACAGAGACTGCCTGCAGTAAACCCCAGTGACTCTATAGGGAGCCCCATACCCAGTGCTCTATGAGCTATCAGGGAGCCTCTTCCCTGGAACTGCCTGATGCACTGACACAGCCAACACCTCTGACTCCAGAAGCTCTTAGAGTCTTTGAGGGCCTCTTATATCCTCCAATTCACTTGATTGAAGGTCCTATCTGAGTATCTATGCATGTGGTCCTAATCCCAGTGCACATTTGCTGTTCTATAAATCTCCCTCTCTCTCTCCCTCTCTCTCTCCCTCTCTCTCTCTCTCTCTCTCTCTCTCTCTCTCTCTCTCTCTCTCACTCGCACACACACACACACACACACACACACACACACACACACTTTTCATGGTAATGAACTCCATGTCATTTTATTTTCTGTTTCTTCCACATGGGCAATAAAATCCCTACATGGATTTTATTCCTGGGTGTGACTTCCTGAGTGATTGAATGATGGGCTGCTTGGTGAGGGACATGCTGTCCTTTTGTCCTTTCTGGATGTTTCATCCTGATGAATATCTTCATTTCTACCACCTGCCCCAATGGACCTCAGACCTCATATCACACAGGGAGACAGATTCACTGCTCAATGACTCACAGGTGCACCTTTCAGTTGCTACAGGAATCCCCATCTCCTCCATTTATTTTTCAGGTTCAACCCTCATGGGCATTCCCGCACTGACCAAGGTGTCACAGGTGAGAACTCAGACAATCCCGAACTTTAATTAAACTCTCATTCAAAGGCGGTCTTCTCTAGCATCATTCATGGAGGAGCTGTGCTGATGTTCCCCATGTGGACTTCATGTCCTCAATCCAGCAACCCCATAATTACTGAGATCTCAGTTAGTTCCAGGGACAGAAGAGAGCACCCGATTGATTTTCTCTGTCTGGGAAATGTTACAGGTGGTTCCTAACTAGGAGAGCACTGAGAAAGTTCTCATTTTCACAGGACCTTGGAACTGTGCTGGATTTCTCAGCATGTGTCAGGTATGTGCACCACCAAGTCAGGTCAGGCACTCCATGCTTATCCTCTGTGTAGATGTTGTCATCATGTGCTATCACATTGGGGAATGACATCACATAATAACCCCTTTTCAGGAAGTATTCACTGAAATATGATAAATCAAATAAATTTCCATCACATCAGTGAATGTACATCACTAGCATGTGTACTAAGCCATCAGGAAGGACTAGAACTCTGTAGCCCTGTGGAGGTGAGGTCTGTGAGTCAGCACAGCTCATGAACACAGGCAGCAGGGTGGTTCTTGCAGCACTCAAGCAGGAACTTGGGAAGCAGGTGTTCCCTGGCTGGGAGGTTCCATCATGTGGTGGAGTCCACTGGAGAGCTCAAGCCTGGGATGAGTCGCACTGACTTATCCACTAAGGGATGTGTGGTGGGCACATCATAGGTGATGGGCTTTCACTGTGAGAAGGTGACAGGAGAGGGACCATGTTAAAATAGAGTGGGAGCAGACATTCCAGTCAACCCACCTGGCATGTCTTCCTTCTTCCACCTGTGCAGGGTGTGGACTCAGCATGGTCACCTTTGCACTTGGCCCCAACACTGCATTTCACACAAATGTTTGCACAGTTGACAGGTTAGAGATAGCCTGATTATGACAAAATTGCAGAGAGTCTTGAAATTTGCACCCCCACATGCAGTAAAACATAACTTGTCTACAATGATAGAATTTCCTCCCCTTCAGTCCTGAACTTGCATCCCTCCCTGTCTCACAAACACCCCTTGCCTTCACCCCTGCTCAGGGCAGGATTTAAGCTCATGCCTGAATCTCTGTTTCCTAAGTAACTTTTCTTTTTAATCTCAGATGATCACTGGAATTTGCTCACTTTGTTCTTTTATTTTAACAGTATAATTAAAAAGGAATCCTGCTCTAAGCAACTACATGGATGAACCCTGAGGACACTGTGCTGAGTGAAGGGACACAGGCACAGCTGAGTGAACACTACACAGAGCCTCTTACATCAGGACTCTCAGAATCCAGGAACACCTGCTGAGGGCAGTGTGGTAGTTTCTCAGAGCTGGTCGAAGATACATGGTGAGCTGCCTTTCCAAAGAGGCATCCTATCATTCAGGGTAGTTGTGTCCCAGATGTTGGCTGCACATTGATGCACCTGGGGCTATCAAGCAGCATGGCTTGTGTCAAGTGTAGATCTCAGGTGGAGTTCTCACCACAACAAAAAGAGGCAGACAGGACTTCAACTCCAGTGTGAGGGCATGAAGAGCTATAATGACTTCAGTCCTAGTCAGAATGCAGCAATTGTTTTAAAAGTCCTACTTGGACTGGGGGTGATCCAATTGGAACAATGACAATGAGGAAGGATTCACTCCAGAACAGATTCTAACAGTGATAAGACTGAGACAACATACACTAAGGCACACACCCTCCCTTCCCAATTCTACTTGCAGCAAATGCATTCAAGACAGGCCCATCCAGGAGCACAGACTCTGTGCTGCCAGATCCTGGTCACAGGTTCCTTTTCCAGACTAGAAGGTGTCAGTGTCCTGCATTCATACACAAGGTGCTGACCACCTTGTGGGCGAGAGACCACAAGGAAGGGACCTGTGAGAGACCACAATCTCACCCAGGAAGGGTGAGATCGACACAGCTGCCACCAAACTACAGGACCCACTCTGTCCAACTGACCTGACTCCTGGGATGGAGGCCTTCCCCTGGACACAGCAGCCTAGGACACTTAGTCCCTGACATTCCTACATTCACTTACCTCACAGGGTTCACCCACCTGGACATTAGGGTCATGGAAACAAAAGCTGTCAC
Organism: Phyllostomus hastatus; assembly: GCF_019186645.2. Classification (NCBI taxonomy): domain Eukaryota; kingdom Metazoa; phylum Chordata; class Mammalia; order Chiroptera; family Phyllostomidae; genus Phyllostomus; species Phyllostomus hastatus. The sequence goes on from NW_025333816.1 coordinate 39,431, forward strand.
GTAATCACATCTGAACACTCACCTCCTTCCTGAGTGTGGAGTGCAGCCATCTTTGTCCCCAGCAGAAGGTGAAAAACCTGTGTCAGAGTTTTCTCAGGAAAATGCCTAGAAATCAGCCACCAGGTAAAGTCTAGATCTATTCCCATGGTGATGAAGTCATTTCCAGCAGCATATCAAGGTGCTGCAGGCCTTGGTATGGAGTAAAGCCATTGAAAGAAATGAAGATCACTGGAGTCTCAGCTGCCATGGGGTCCTGTGCTTGTGGGAGAACCAAAGACAGAGGCACCCGGAGGAGACAGCTGCTGTCAGGACAACAGCAGACCTGGTGGTGGACACTGTGCATTCACAGCAGCCTGGAGGTGTTTGTTTCCATATGTGGAGCCGTCCATTCATCAGGCCCTGCTGAGAGTGAGAGTGCGGTCAGTCTGCACAGAGTGCAGCTTCCTGCCTGGTAACAGTGAGAATGGCACAGAAGGCACCACCAGCCCCTGTCCTCCTGCGGTGAACCTCTGAACAACAGGACCTGGAGATAATTGGCTCCACACCAAAGGGCCACACCTGCCCAGAATCTGGCAGCTGTAGCCAATTGTGAGAGGAGCCAGAAATGGGGCTTCAGAGGAAGATGGGCGTTGGGATTTAAACTGAGACGCAGCAGCCATTTGAGGGGGGAGGGTTATGTTCAGGCCTGAAGGAAGAGGACCATGCACA